>NC_091119.1:10665391-10965391 GCF_040183065.1 Periplaneta americana | reverse complement strand
TTCACTGAATACTCAGGTTTCGAGCAGGCGACCCTACTCGTCCCTAGGCCAGGCCCCACCATGCGTCACCAGCCGGCGATCGGGAATGCTATGGAATGATGTAGATGTCTGGTATGGGGATAAACAGAAAGAACCCCGTGAAAAACCCCAACTGCGGCCTCTGCTGCAAGTGTCACTATTGATTTTTCAGTAAAAAATTTTAGACCTGCCCAGGACTCGAACCTGGGCCGCCTGTGTGACAAACTGGCGGTCTGACCACTCAGTCACTGTAGGGGTAATTGAAGCAAAGATATGAAACAGTAGAAGACATCCAACAGCAATTATAGAGAGTGCTGAATGTCCTGAGTAAGAAGGATGTGCAGGATGCCTTCTGATTATTACAGAAACTAGTGGCTTGTGCAGCAAATGCTGCAAACTAAGTTCATTAGACGTTCAAAATAAAAATTTTTCAGATTTATTTTCAATGAAAAATGCCAGACATTTTGAAAGTTATTTGCTTCCATAATAATAAAACATACTCCCTGTGAATGTTTTTTTTATGCCAAACACTTTTTCTTGAACCTATCCACCTTCAGTTTTTGAGTTTCAACGCGAATAACAATGTCAGGACGATCAGTGGGTTTTTCATGTGGGAGTAAAGCAATAGCTATTTCAGGTCAATGTGGATTGTAGGTGAAAGTTAAAAAAAAGCCAGGTTTGCTATGCTTCCGAGCAGTAGACATAGCATCTTGGTATAGCTGCTGCATGTAGAGCTTGAAATGTAGAGGGTAAAATCATTTTATCCTGCTAAGAGATCTTGCTGAAATGATCGGGAGACTACAAAATTTTGTAGGCCTCTTATTTTATCAGTAAGTAATACCTTTTGGTCTTTCCTTAGGAACTGTAATTTTTGCGCTCTCTCGAGCCAATACTGAAGAGAATCATGCATGTAAATATCTACACCACACCGCCATTAAATATCTGAAAAAAATCCAACCCCGTTAGAATAATAACTGTAAAAATATTTGATTTTTAATAACAATATTATTATCTTACGCAGTTTTATATATATATAATGTTAAACATCATGGAATTAACTATAATAATATTTCATTTCTAATGGTATAATAATGCCGTCAAACCACTTCAAATTTTGTAGATTTTAATATCCAATACACAGCTGTGCTCAGAAAATTACACACAGCAGAATCGGATCTGTAAATTAACTCTTGAGTTTTTAATAACCAATTGAATTTGAACTCTAAATATGTCAGCAATTCTTTAGGTCATAGCCTTCGTGTAATAGCTATTGCTTATTGTAGTGTGTGTTTTGTTTTGTTCTGAAATGCAATTAGTTCTCAAAACTGACGAAAGATGGATCTAGGAAAATAGAAAAATTATGTAGGAAAACTAATGCTTCACTGATAGATACTATTTTTCTGAAAATTCTTCGATGCCAAGTGTCAAAATGACGGGTCATTCATTAAAATCCATTCAGCCATTTTACCGTAATTTCCATTACCAGTTCAAATTATATATATAGATGTTATGATTACTGCATGTATTTCCAAGGAGACTTCTTTAAAGGAATCAACAGAGTTAAAGACTTAATATAACTATAAGTAGTTCTCTTTAAAAATTAATTTCGATAACCTTGGGATAAAATATTCTACAGGATTACATTAATACTTCGATCCTACTGCTATGTCTACTACCTAAATTGTTCATAGCTACTGATTGTGATGACTTGAGGACTCTATTCACATGAACCCATAACTGTGAAAGCGCTTTTGCTCCATTGGATTGTTGGAGAGATCTGCAAGTAAATTAGAACTTGTCAGTCATGAAACTTGCATGAACTAAAACTAAACCCTGTATTATATACTATGTGACTAAAGGTACGGTCACACGTCACTACTTTTGCTGCGCAACTTTTGTACTGCAGCTGCAAAAGTTGCGTGTCATGTTCACACGTAAGTCAGAAGTAGTGTGCTGCACGCTACTTTTCGTGCTGCGCAACCCGAGTGCTGCAAAAGTTGCAACTGGAGGTTGCGAGTCTGTTCACATGCAAGGCGCTACTTTTGCAGCCGCAGTCATGCTGCAGGTTTCCATCTGCGTGTTGATTTCTCAATATACATTTTGTGGTTATGTTCGCATTATTAAGAAACTCATGCGAAAGCTTCCTTATCTATTATTTGCTTTTCTGTACTGACTAGTATTCAGAAATTGGCATTATTTTTACTATAAAGCTTTTAAAAACGCCTATATACTTAAATGATAATCAACAGCATATTCACGTAATCAGTGTTGGCAACCCTCCTGTTTGAAACCATGATACGTAAAATTAAAAAAAAAAATAATTATATCGTCAGAAAATATGCTCAGACTGTGTTGTGTATTTAATAACTGTTACAAATAATTTATTTTCATCACATCTAACATTAAAATATATCCAAACAAGAAAAGTATCATTGGCACATTTGGGTGGCAACACTGGTCGCAACCGCTGCAGAAGTTTCAACAAAACCGATATCAAAAATGCTGCAGCTGCAACCCTGAGAACCCTGTTCACATGTCGCAGTACGAGAGTTGCGCAGTTTTTTTGTACTGCAGCGCTGCAAAAGTAGCGACGTGCGACCGTACCTTTAGACATGGTATGTGTTGTCAGTTGTTGGATGATTACATCCTTTGACGTGAATTCTGAGATTTTTTAAGGGTGGTAAATATTTTTAGCATGCCATCATTCAGAAGAAAGTAAAGCTAGTGGTTCTGTCTCTTAGATTTATGATTCATTAAAGAGACTCGTCCTTGAATAAACGAACTTCAGAAAGAATGCATTGGCCATTCCTTACTCGCATATAAATTCAGCATTTTATCATAGAGGATAATGAATTCTGCCTCACAAATGAAATTATTCACACCGCCATACTGGAAGAGTTAAAGATGATCTCATTTGTCTTTGAAGGCATTAAAAACCATCCAATAGGCAGATTATGTACTTTGTAGGTGACTTGGAAGCCACAATTTAGTGTAGTTGATTTCGTAGTTATAATTTTTAAGGTGATTGTTGAACAGTTCATTGGCACATTAGAATGAAATAATAATACTGTTGCTTTTTCCAGGAGTTGTCATTACTCATGCGAACATTCATGCCCAAATATCTTCACTTGTTGATGCCTGGGGTTGGTCAGAAAAGGACATTGTTCTCCATACGCTGCCACTCCACCACATTCACGGAATTGTGAACGTACTCATGTGTCCACTTGCAGTTGGTGGAAGGTATTTTGAATTCATTTATAAGTTTAATAGACAGTTTATTACATAAGTCAGGGCTGGGCACATTACGTGATTCTGAGAAATGAGCGCTGTGTGCTTTAAAGAGCGTGTCTCACAAGCGGTGTGACGTATGCACACTGTACGTCATTCAGTGTCGGTACAGTGGTGACTCTGCAATATGAAGGTGAACTTTGAAGATGGAGCTTCCGCTCATAGACTAAAGCGTCCCGCTACTCCCAATGCTTTTAATGTATCATGGGAGGAGGAGTTCTTTTTGGTAGAGAGCAGTGGATGAGCAAAGTGTTTAATATGTCATAAACACTCCAACTGATTAAGAAGTTCAATATCCAACGACATTATTCTTTACAACATGCTGCTGAATATGACAAATACGTTGGTAATGAACGCCATAAATTAATACAACTTAAAGAAAATGTTTCTCAGGTACATTATGTTAGAACATCTATTTGATATTTGCATTGCATTATAAGTTATTATACATTTAGTAATATATAATTTTAAATTATACAAATATTATGATATATAATATATAATATTATATATCATGAACTGTAATATATTATACTATGATATATCATAATATTTGTATAATTTAAAATTATATATAACTAAATGTACTATAATAACTTACAATGCAATATAAATATCGAATAGATACTCTAATATAATGTACCTGAGAAACATTTTCTTTAAGTTGTATTAATTTATGGTCATATCATATCATCATATATCATATCATATATCACATCACATTGTATTATATTATATTATATATTATATTATATCATATATCATATCATATATCATATCGCATCGCATCGCATTATATTATATTATATTATATTATATATCATGTCATATATCATATCGTATCATATATCGCATCACATTATTTTATATCATATATTATATCATATTATATTATATATTAACAGGATGACAATAATGCACTTAGTGAATCGGCCATGAGAATTAGCTACAAAATTTGCCACGAAATTGCAAAGGAATTGAAAACATTCAACGAAGGTGAATTCATCAAGCGATGTTTAATTATATTGGCAGATGAACTCTGTCCACAGCAAGTAGGGGAAGTGGAAGCCATACGCCTGTCTCGTAGAACCGTGGTGAGGAGGTTGCAGTACGTGCGTATGGGTTATGTAAATAAGCGTAATGATTTGTGTGTGTGCATAGAGCGAAGTTTATTTTATTAAATTAATAAGAGTGTTATAAATCCTATAATGTACAATGGATTGATGTAATATCCTTATAAACTATTATGTACTGGCAGACTGAATGACTAGAACAACCGTGGCTCTTGTTATATTAATGCAGGGAAGGTAGCTGTAATGCGACTCCACCACTGCGTGAGTGTTGTGCTCTGGCTTGGAATTGAAGTGCCTTGCGGAGCGAGAGCAGCTCTGGCCGACTAGACTGAGCCGCTCTCATGCCCGGCCCTGACATAAGTCAACAGTTTTGATTGTGGTTTTAGTGGTAATACAGAGTGGTGCAGGGAAATAGGAAATTTTAAATTAACGTAAATGGCACGAATAAACACAGTACAAACATTATTTATTGATGGAAGTGCATGTACATAATATGCCATTTATGTTGCCATTATTACACATTGTCACTTGTCATGTTACTTCTTGAAGATGACATCGGAAAGATGTGCTCCATTTCGGCATACAGATTCTGAAAGCCTGGTGTGGAAACTCTGAAATGCTCTGTGTATCATGTCTCGAGGAATGCCAGCGATTCCATCGTCAATCCTCTGTTTTAGGTCAGCGATAGTTGCAGAACATGTGTGAGTGTAGCCTCCTATGGCGCACCTTGGGCAATGAATCTGTCGGTAAAATGGCCTACACAACTGGCTTCATATGGGTGAATGACGAACAGTCAAGTAGGCCTACCCACCATTAGTGAAAAAAAAAAAAATAATAATAATAGAAAATAAAAGTACTGATATTATAATAATAATAATAATAATAATAATAATAATAATAATAATAATAATAATAATAATAATAATAATAATAATGTAAGAAAATAATTCAACAATAGGAAATAATGTAAGGTAAAGGTATCTCTGGATGTTAAGACATTCTTTCATCACAAGAAAGAAAGAAGTCTATTCTATTAAAAAAATTACCTATAAAGGTGTAGCCCCTTAAATTGTAAATGATGTAATTGTTTCGGGTTCTTCCTACACTAAAAATTGTACTGTAAATGTTGACACTAAGGATTCGTATTGTTGATACTATCTGTTTAAGGTTCTCATTCCATATGAGACTATATTTCTGGGTATTTTCGACCTATAATGAATGAACACTGTGGTACGTCTGTGATGTGGAGTCAACATACAGTAGCTCCAGCCTCCTTCTAAAGGTGCGTCTCCACTATTAAACATTTAACAACAACATGTAGTCCACCATAAACAGTCTATGATATTTTATTATAGATAGTGTTTTATTTTCAAACCTTGGACAATGGACTCAGATGATGATCTGACTTTTGTAATTGCCTCTATTGCTTGTTACAAGGCTTTGAAAACGAAGAACATGAGAATGTGGATGCGGCAATATCTTAGTAAAAGACACTATGCAGGATACATTCTAAACAAGCTTAAAGTTGAATACAGTATCGATTTGGATTGAAGAACTTGCTGAGAATGTCAGAACACGATTTTAATGTAGTGCTGCAAAAATACTTCCTGTTACATCAAAGAAATACATAATTTAAGAGCAGCCATCTTATCTCAATTAAAAAAATTGCAGCGCGATTATCATAGGACCTACGACATGATAGATGGTAAAGGAGCGGGTAACATCGTATAATTATTCTTTCCGAAGTTTTACGAACGTTAACATACAGCACCAAATATGACCATTACTAACGTCAACATAGCATTAACGTTTAGCATACGATGAGAGTGTGAAAACTCTCTAATGTATTCTCGAGAACAATTAAATAATACCGGTAATTCCAGTTCTCTAAAAAAGTCGGCCTTCTTAGTTTTGCCCGTGTATTCTTTTGCAGACACATCTCACAAACAAGGCCTTTCCATCAGTGCATTAATTGTATTCTAATGTATTTTATTTCGTCCACTCCATTACTTCGAACAACTTACAGCCAACACCAAGGACCAATTATAGTATAAAAATGATCAAGATACGCGCCACAAAATCCGAACTTATAGTTGTTGCTATGGAAACTGTACGAACTTTGCCGAACTGTACCGACGCTGCACGGGCAAATGAATTGACTTGACATGTTTTCCATTTCTGCTGGAAAACATGCCAACATGTTAAAAGTATTAAATTCAACATACTTAGTTAACGTTTTAAGTCAATTGAGACTTGAAATGTCCATATACATGTTAAATTCAACATGTTATATTTAACATATTGTTGTTAAATTTTTTAATAGTGGAGACGCGCCTTAAGACAGTACGAGACATTACATTGACAGTGAATAAACACCTATGAATTGAATTCATGAACCATGACTTCTGCTCAACACTAAAAGCTGCTGCTTAGCTGTTACATTCACCACAGCTGGCACTATTGATTTGTTGTGTTATCATTTTGTATTGTACTGGTCTTTAATTTTTGTTAAAATAATGTAACTTTGTTCCTTGTAGGTGTGTGATGTTGCCGAAATTTGAACCATCTCGTGTGTGGAGTTATCTCTTGGCTATCAATATGCAGGCTAGTGAACGAGTGAACGTATTCATGGCAGTTCCCACAATATACATGAAGTTGGTTGAGGAGTATGATCATATTTTTAACAAGAATGCACGTATGCGGGAATATATTAGAACAGTATGTTCACAGAAAATAAGGTTAGTTTGTTTATGATTACTTTTTTTTTTTTCATTACAGAGAATTCGTCAATTCTTTTCTTTCTAATCTAGAACACAACTGATAATAAAGTGTAAAAGTTTTCGTAAACTGCGTGAAAGTTGCCCCATAATAGTACATTATGCAACGAGCCTATAATGGTAGTAATTAAGACGTGAGTTTGCGCTAGTTTCATAATTTTCATACAAGTGTCTTAATTACCATTATAGTCAAGTTTCATATGACTTTTTATGCTCGACCATATTTCTAACTTGAAATTATTCATAAGTATTCATGTTATTCTTATCTGACTGAGGACCTTGTGCAATACCTCGTAAATTGTGAGATTGCGCAGACGCGAAAGTATTGATTTTTTCCGAGAAAGAAATGTCATTGACCTTGATATAATCTAGAGAGTAAAATAAACATTAAGCTTGATATAACCTTGAAATTGATTTATACATTGAAAAACGAGATAAATTGAATTTATTTGAATATTATTTACAATTAACGCTAATTATTATAGTAACAGAACTGACTTTATTTCAAATATAGGTGATTTATTGTGCAATTGGTGAAATGAATTTGTGGGAATGTGCTTTGTGAAAGGCTGGAAGATGACGGTGAATTGATGTTAATTTGTGTGTTGTTTTTTTCTACTGAGTTTAATATTGTATTTGAGATTTCAATTTTATTTTGGATCGATTGTTCAACATAACCTTCTGCGACAGTATTGGATTTCCAGCCTCCATGGCATATCCGAGAATAATCGATACTTGCACTTTCATATTGCTACAATGGTATTTTCTGATTGGTGGAACAACTGAACTTTAATGAATAGGTGTACTTTAATGAGGTCCATTAAAGGGCAGATGGGCAGATACCAGGTGTATAATTACTACATTTCGGCATGGTCGAGCATAAAAATAATTATGAGTAGCAAGTATGTTGTTGTTAACATGTACTTTATGAAAATTTGCATTATAAAATGAACTGTTGGAATAGGTGTTGCAGTGATGACATTAAACAGTCACCTAGGAACATGACTGTTCGGCCAAGCACCTGCATACAATTGGAATATATCAGTCCCCTAACTGCCCATTGTGCAATTCAAATCAAGAAATGGATTCGGAACATCTCAAAATCTGTGCTTCAGTAGCTGACCATGATAATATCTTTGAAAAATATTGGAGTGCAAGAGGTCAAATGACTTTATTGTCAAACGCCTGGCATTAGAAAACAACAGCAACATTCATTTTAGAATCCTTGTTCTAGCTGTAATGTCCAATTGAATTTAAATTTGAATTCTGTAAATGTTAGAAAATTTCGAATAAGTCAGTTTCTGTCAGATGCGTTTCCAATTCACTGTGGGCTAAAGCAAGGAGATGCACTATCACCTTTACTTTTTAACTTTGCTCTAGAGTATGCCATTAGGAAAGTCCAGGATAACAGAGAGGGTTTGGAATTGAACGGGTTACATCAGCTTCTTGTCTATGCGGATGACGTGAATATGTTAGGAGAAAATCCACAAACGATTAGGGAAAACACGGCAGTTTTACTGGAAGCAAGTAAAGGGATAGGTTTGGAAGTAAATCCCGAAAAGACATAGTATATGATTATGTCTCGTGACGAGAATATTGTACGAAATGGAAATATAAAAATTGGAAATTTATCTTTTGAAGAGGTGGAGAAGTTCAAATATCTGGGAGCTAAAGTAACAAATATAAATGATACTTGGGAGGAAATTAAACAATATGGGAAATGCCTGTTATTATTCGGTTGAGAAACTTTTATCATCCAGTCTGCTGTCGAAAAATCTGAAAGAATTTATAAAACAGTTATATTATTGAGAGAGGAACAGAGGTTAAGGGTGTTTGAGAATAAGGTGCTTAGGAAAATATTTGGGGCTAAGAGGGATGAAGTTACAGGAGAATGGAGAAAGTTACACAACACAGAACTGCACACATTGTATTCTTCACCTGACATAATTAGGAACATTAAATCCAGACGTTTGAGATGGGCAGGGCATGTAGCACTTATGGGTGAATCCAGAAATGCATATAGAGTGTTAGTTGGGAGACCGGAGGGAAAAAGACCTTTAGGAAGGCCGAGACGTAGATAATATTAAAATGGATTTGAGGGAGGTGGGATATGATGACAGAGAATGGATTAATCTTGCTCAGGATAGGGACTGATGGCGGGCTTATGTGAGGGCGGCAATGAACCTCCGGGTTCCTTAAAAGCCAGTAAGTAAGTAAATGTTGTTGTTGTTTTCTAATGCCAGGCGTTTGACAATAAAGTCATTTGACCTCAAAATATCTTGCAGGAATGGAGATGCAATAAACTTTGCTTTCTGCCTCCTCAGACTGATGGTGAGTGGCTCATCGCCTCTGCCAGCACCGCTGTTTGAACGCTGGAATGAAATCGCTGGACACAGGCTTCTGGAGCGGTATGGAATGACTGAGACAGGAATGGTATTGTCCAACTCACTTCAAGGAGAAAGAAGGCCAGGTAAGAGCAAAGTGTAACGTGATTTTAAAAGAATGTGTTCTCATTTTTTCAACTGAACGTGCCTGATTGCACTCTGTGAAATGAACGAGGATTATTAATAGATAGTGCTTCTTTTTATTTTTATGAAGTGATAGACAATAAATCTATGTAAACCTCTAAGAAAGTTATGAAAGCCAGACACTGTTATTGTTTAGTAGTAATAGAAGGCTAAGGTCAGTGGCGGCTCCTGCGTATTTCTTAATAGGAGGAAAGAAGGTACCAGGACGAAATGACACCTTCTTGAATGAAATATGCTACAAATTAGCCAACATGCATACATGTAAGACTAGGTAGTGTTGGGGTTGGCCTTCCCTTCTTTATAGCAACAATCTTTTCTTGTAAACTGAGTTTCTTAAATTGTCCAAAATATATAATGTCTTGATAATCCATTTTGAATCTTGCATACACTACTTTTAACACTTACTCGTGTTAATTATATAAGATTTGTGCGGCTTACAGCTGTTTCAGTGCTTCACATAGTCTCTGAGGATGGTGCGTGAAGCACTGAAACAGCTATAAGCCGCACAAATCTTACATAATTAACACGAGTAAGTCCACTAGTTAATCAGTTAATTATATATAATGTTTTCACTTCCATTCATTGTTGAATAATTGCACAAATTAACAATTACAAGGAAATTCACAACCTCGCAGGACTTTTCGAGCACACTACAGCATCACACGTGTTGGAAGAGACTAGCTACTATCACGTAATCAGAACCGCGGTAATGGGAATGGGAAATAATCTGAGGAAAGCGAGAACACTGCACCCACCCACGTGGTCTGTGTTGCCACATGTACATTTTACAAGTTCAGCATCACATGCTTTTGAAGAGTGTCAGTTCTTGTAAAGTCATACTACCATTATTGTTCAAAATTGCCGGTGGTCGATTAATTTTTTATGTTAAA
Source organism: Periplaneta americana (assembly GCF_040183065.1). Lineage (NCBI taxonomy): Eukaryota > Metazoa > Arthropoda > Insecta > Blattodea > Blattidae > Periplaneta > Periplaneta americana. The sequence continues at coordinate 10,954,817 of NC_091119.1, read as the reverse complement.
AATAATGTAGTTTGGAGTACCTACTTTCAATTTCAAATATATTTGTACAAAACTGACAACTTGGCTGTTGCCCTGTCTAGTACACAGTGAATGGAAGCGAATTTCAGGGGCCAAAAAGATCTGCGATACTAACATAGAACTACTTCCTCTTAGTTTTATATAAACCCAACTTTAACTTTCAAATATCCTTGTGAAAGTTTCAAACCATGAATAGTAGCCTGTGTAAAGTGCAATGAATAATATTTTTGATTTATAATTAAAAAAAATGGTGTCTTTCATAGCGTTGCGTTACAACTGTTTTTTATTGTGCCTCCTCCTAGATGTGTTATAGTCTGGTTGAATGCAAGATCGTTAGATGGCAGCAGTAGCGAGCTTGCTGCACGACCAGTCGGTTTCTATTTCCCGCCCATGCGCTGATTCAGAGGAGGATCTCCTCCCTCTCCGTTCATTTACTGATTACTCGCTTTAAAACTCTGCTTCTTTCTCTGGCCGCTAGTGCGCTGTTGTCTATGTGTACTAACTGCAGTAAAGGAGGAATGGATTGACTTTCCTCCACACAAACAATCTCGCATCTTTCTCACAGTTTTCTAGCAGCACATGAGCGTGCGTCGTTTAAAACTCGATCAACCGAGGTTTTCTTATAGCTGAGAACTTAAAAAATTATCGAATCTTCCTTGAATTTCAAGGCACATATTTTATTTGATATTTACTTTCGAAAGAAGAAAAATGTAAGGAGGGCGTTCCTTCCTTCCCTCCCCCAAGGAACCGCCACTGGCTAAGGCCTACTCTGGATGCTTGATGCCGAGTACCTATGTAATGTGTGCTCTTAATGGTGTGATAGGGTTTGTTGGGACTCCATTGCCTGGAGTTCGTGTTCAGATTGCGAAGCCTCTTCTGAATCAGGAGAGTGAAATATTAGTGGAAGGTTCATCCACTTGCGGAACTAAGGTCATGTCCACCAAGTACATAAGCGGTGAACTGCGTGTCAAGGGCCCCAATGTCTTCAGAGGATACTGGAAGAACCCTAAAGCTACAAAGTCAGAGTTCACAGAGGATGGATGGTTTAAGACAGGTAATTATATTAATGTTAATTTTATTTTTTAACTGATATCTAGAAATGTTTGTCCAAGTTACCATACCAGTGAATTGGTACTAGTTTGGTAGATGTAATGAACGTTATATCTGGCACCAGCGTTTTTGGCGTGTGTCCTAGATATATAGTGTCCAGTTTGTGAGCATGTTGCTAGTGCAGCTGAGAATGGTACCAGTTTCTATACATGTCACATCAGCCATTTACCAAACACAGTTTTCAGACTGACTGCGGCAAATGTAAAACACTCGCACTTAACATTCCCATTACTTATTTCACACGCCAAAAACGGTGACACGTACTGTACTAATATTGTGGAGGATAGGTGGCAGGAAGAAAACTTGGTTCAGACATAGTATACTCAAACTCGACTAAAAGCAATGTAGTTTTAAATGTTATGAAGATTCTAAGATGGTTTGCTTCAGAATGTAAGGGATGCCATGTAATACGAGGGGGGTCCAGGAAATAACGACCGTTCGCGCATACCCGCCGAGCAGCTGACTCCCCTTCCTTGTTTGAAGGTCAACTGGCTTCCTTAACATGTGTTCTCATAATGTTGTGAGTACTGGTTGCAACAAGTCGCCATTGTGCATTTTGTGTTACTTCAAAATGAACGACGTGATTGATAATCCCGCCGACTGTGAGGTGAGGAGTGTGATTCTATTTTTGAATGTCCGACATTTGAAACCTGCAGAAATTTACCGGCAATTGAAAGAAGTGTATGGTGATACTGTAATGAATGAAAGAAATGTGAGAAAATGGTGCGAAATGTTCAACAATGGGCAAATAAATGTCCACGATGAAACTCGACCCGGACGCCCATCACTCATCACAGAAGACCTGAAGACTAAAGTGAACGACAGAATCTTGCAAGACAGGCGCACATCACTCGACGAATTGTATATTGCCTTTCCTGACATTTCTCGTTCTTTGCTTGGTGAAATTGTGTCGCAACATCTTGGATACCACAAAATCTGTGCCCGCCCGCACACTGCTGCTTCAACTCGAGAATTGCTGGATCAATTTGGTTGGAAAATCTTCGATCATCCGCCCTATAGTCCAGACCTTGCTCCTAGCGATTTTCACCTTTTCACTAAGCTGAAAGACTTTCTGGGTGGTACGCGTTTTGGAAGTGATGAAGAGTTGAAGAAGACAGTGAACACCTGGCTTAATGAACTGGCGGCAGAGGAGTATAACACGGGAATTCTAAAGCTAGTGAACAGATACGACAAATGTTTAAATGTAGGTGGTGATTATGTAGAGAAGTAAAGGAAGCTTCAGTTATGTAACAGACTTTGTTTTTTCAAATAAATATATTTTTTTTAATTATTACAACAAAATGGTCGTTATTGCCTGGATCCCCCTCATACATTTATTGCACATAGAAGAACCCGGACCTTGAATGAGAGGAATTCAGACAGAATTTTCAAAGTTGAGTTCTCACCTTGGGGTAGTGAATTCTTGTCTTCCAGGTCACTGTAAAATGATCAGGATCATGGAAATAAATTACTCGTGATTATAATCGAAGAAGTTAATAAAAGCCATGTTATTTTATAAAGGCACTGTAATCAGAAATACAGGGTGGAAGTGAAATAGCCTTGCAGATTTCCAGAGCAAATAGCTCGTGTATGTAACAAAAGACTGTAATATCATATTGGTGGAAAGTTCATAGTTTTTTTTTTTTCCAAATGTTTAACAATCTCTTATTCGGTAACTGTTGCTAGCAGGATCGTGATTTTTGTCCATATCAATAGGAAATCTAATAGAGAATAATTTATCCCTCTGCATATTTCAATAGCACGCACGGTTTTCGTTTAAATTTAATTTAAAAACTCCTAAATTCAAACCATGGCACAAAGCGAACGCATGGCAACATCTTGGCAGCTTACAAACGGAGACTTACCAAGTTCGTTGACTTCTTACATCTATATATAAGTAGAGTGTTTTAGCGACGATATCGCCGGACTACAGAAACTTCCAACTTAATTTTCTAATTAACTGCATTTTTTTTATTTTAGTAGGTTATTTTACGACACTTTGTCAACATCTTAGGTTATTTAGCATCTGAATGAGATGATGATAATGCCGGTGAAATGTCTCCCGGGTTCAGCACCGAACGTTACCCAGCATTTGCTCATATTGGGTTGAGAGAAAACCCCAGAAAAAACTTCAACCAGGTAACTTGCCCCGACTGGGAATCGAACCCGGGCCATCTGGTCTCGCGGCCAGACTCGCTAACCATTAACTCCACAGGCGTGGAGTGCATTTAATCACAAAACGTTATATTGTAGGAATAATAATTATGGTAAGGAGGATAGAATGACGATGAAGAGGAGGGGGAGGAAGAAGAATAATGTGATGAAAATGAAGCTAAATGACTGAGAAAGGGATTTCTTAAAAATGACTTTAAAAACTCTGGATGGTATTAAAAGTGGTTACTTACTTAACTTACTTACTTACTGGCTTTTAAGGAACCCGGAGGTTCATTGCCGCCCTCACATAAGCCCGCCATTGGTCCCTGTCCTGAGCAAGATTAATCCATTCTCTATCATCATATCCCACCTCCCTCAAATCCATTTTAATATTATCTTCCCATCTACGTCTCGGCCTCCCTAAAGGTCTTTTTCCCTCTGGCCTCCCAACTAACACTCTATATGCATTTCTGGATTCGCCCATACGTGCTACATGCCCTGCCCATCTCAAACGTCTGGATTTAATGTTCCTAATTATGTCAGGTGAAGGATGCAATGCGTGCAGCTCTGCGTTATGTAACTTTCTCCATTCTCCTGTAACTTCATCCCCCTTAGCCCCAAATATTTTCCTAAGCACCTTATTCTCAAAAACCCTCAATCTCTGTTCCTCTCTCAAAGTGAGAGTCCAAGTTTCACAACCATATAGAACGACCAGTAATATAACTGTTTTATAAATTCTGACTTTCAGATTTTTTGACAGCAGACTAGATGACAAAAGCTTCTCAACCAAATAATTACAGGCATTTCCCATATTTATTCTGTGTTTAATTTCCTCCCAAGTATCATTTATATTTGTTACTGTTGCTCCCAGATATTTGAACTTCTCCACCTCTTCAAAGGATAAATTTCCAATTTTTATATTTCCATTTCGTACAATATTCTGGTCACGAGACATAATCATATACTTTGTCTTTTCGGGATTTACTTCCAAACCTATCTCTTTACTTGCTTCCAGTAAAATTTCCGTGTTTTCCCTAATCGTTTGTGGATTTTCTCCTAACATATTCACATCATCCGCATAGACAAGCAGCTGATGTAACGCGTTCAATTCCAAACCCTCTCTGTTATCCTGGCTTTCCTAATGGCATACTCTAGAGCAAAGTTAAAAAATAAAGGTGATAGCGCATCTCCCTGCTTTAGCCCACAGTGAATTGGAAACGCATCTGACAGAAACTGACCTATACGAACTCTGCTGTATGTTTCACTGAGATACATTTTAATTAATCGAACTAGTTTCTTGGGAATACCAAATTCAATAAGAATATCATATAAAACTTCTCTCTTAACCGAGTCATATGCCTTTTTGAAATCTATGAATAACTGATGCACTGTACCCTTATACTCCCATTTTTATTAAAAGTGGTTACTCAGAAATATGTTGCTTTGAAATCTTCGTCACTAGAACATGCTAAAAATGGCCTTTTTAAGAACCTTTTATTTCTTACAAATAAGCTTGTGGGAGTTTTCTTACTAATAAAACACATGCATTGTTTCATTTTAACCTGTTAATATTTTCGGTAAACATTTTGAAAGCCTTTGTTTACAGAACATGTTTTCCTTTTAAATTCTATCTAATCAAATGTTGACAGTAACATGTGTAAATCAAATTACTTAATTATACCCTCTGTCCGGGTTGCAGAAGTAGGTTTGCATATATCTTTCGAGAAAGGATTTGAGTATAATGTATCACTGTTGAGTGTTGTCATGTTTGCTGTCTTTGCTTTGTGAATCTCGTCATGAGATGAGGACAGTTTTAACAATAAAACTGAATTGAGCTGTCATTTTACATAATGAAAAAGTATACATTTAAGTGATCATTTTTTTCGAGGAGGAACTGTTGATGTTAATAATAATCCAAATAAGAAACCAATATATACGAGACACTTTCTTAAAGTAAGTTCCAAAAGGGTGTAGTAGGTAAATGGGAAGATATTTACAAACCATTTTTGTTGCATTGTATTCCCCACACTTCAATTACTTCTCAATATAATCTCCACCATTATTGAGGCATTTATCGAGTCGTGGCACAAGTCTTTCTATCCCCTCAATGTAGAATTCGCCCACCTGCGATGCGAACCACTCCCGCACTGCTGTTTTCACTTCGTCGTCACTATCAAAATGTTGACCACCGAGGAACTTCTTAAGGTGCAGGAAGAGATGAAAGTAACGAGATTTTGGGTGTCACGAGCTGTGTGTGTAGCCGAGCATTGTCATGAAGCAACACAACTCAGTCGGTCAGCATCCCACGTCTCTTGTTCTGAATTTCACGATGGAGCTTCTTCAAGTTCTGACAATAGGTTTCTTTATTAATGGTTTCACCCTGAGGCAAGAATTCGATGAGTAGGACTCCTTTTCTGTCCCAAAAAACAGTGCACATGATTTTGCGTGTTGAAATGGTTTGTTTGAATTTCTTTTTCCTTGGTGATGCAGTGTGTCTCCATTCCATGGACTGCTGCTTCGATTCATGTGTCATGTGAGACACCCAAGTCTCGTCACCTGTCACGATATGGTCAAGAAACTCATCGCCTTGCTCACTGTAACGTGTGAGAAAGTTCAATGCACTGGAAGCTCGTTTGGTTTTGTATCCCTCAGTGAGCGTTTTGGGTACCCATCGTGAGCACAATTTTCAATATCATAATCGATCTGTCACAATTTTGTAGAGAACACTCTGCGACATTTGTGGAAAATTCAAGGAAAGCGAAGAAATTGTGAACCTCCTGTCCTTATGAAATTTTTCATCGACAGCACACTACAAATCGTCATTGATCAAAGATGGCCGACCGGTATGCGGCCCTCGTTGAACTTCCTAACTCATCTCCTGACCATTCCATCACTAATGGCATCATCACCATACGCCTCACAAAGTTGACGATGAATGTCAGCTGGTTTGATGTTTCTCGCATTCAAGACACGGATAACAGACCGCATCTCACAGTCGGCGGGGTGCTCGATCACTTTAAACATTTCAACTGATCACAACTAACCACACACACGGACTGAAGCTCTGAAACTGCATGCACAGCTTGCCTGAGGACTGAAGAAGAAAACACGCATGTGCAAAATAACGATTGCAGCGATGCGACGGCTCTTATTGAAAACTGAACTTACTTTAAGAACACGCCTTGTACAGTCTTGTACAGGGTGTTCGATCAAGTCCTACATCATAGGCTAAATCTCTGGTGCCACATCTATGTGGAATTGGCTCAGTGACAACTTCCCTGATCGGTAGATATGACGCAGAAGAGCTGGAGAGTGGCCTCTCAGGTCACTTGACATAAATCCACCTGACTTTGCTTTCTAGATTTGTCATAAGGAAAATGTATAGAAAGTGAAGTTTCGTGGTTTGAAAAAACCTACGAATGCGGATCGAGAAAAAGTGTCTTGAAATCACAGCCGACAAGCTACACCCTGTTGAAGTTCGCCTCTAGACATGTTTGGAAATCGTATGGAGTCATATCGAACATATTTTATGATTTAGCCTATGATGTGGGACTTGTCGGACACATTATTTCTAAATATTCTGTTGTAGTGTAAACTTAAATAGGTGACATTTTGTGTATTACTGTTTGTTTTTGTGAAGATGTAATTCTGTTAGTTGATTGATTCCCAATGGCGCCACCACTTGGTATTTTAACCCATTATTATTTCATCCATTTTGAATCTTGCATACACTACTTTTAACATTTGAATATAAGTAATTGATTAACTAGCGGACTTACTCTTGTTAATTATGTAAGTCTGTGCAGCTTACAGCTGTTTCGGTACTTCATCACACCATCCTCAGAGCCTACTAGATCTCGGCGTCATCTCGTACTTCTCTGTCTGTTGTGTGGGTGCGTTTGATTGTTGAAAAGTGTTGAAAGGTGGAGTCATAACATAAATGCGGACATGGAAATCCTACACATACAACCCAAGAACCAAAAACTCAACACATTAGAACAATACGAAATATACAAACACACTAAAACACACCCCGATCAAATTCTCAACACACAGATCAATTTCAGTACACACACAATATTTAACTCCACTTTTCAACAATCAAACGCACTCACACAACAGGCAGAAAAGTATGAGATGATGCCGAGATCTAGTAGGCTCTGAGGATGGTGTGATGAAGCACCGAAACAGCTGTAAGCCACACAGACTTACATAATTAACACGAGTAAGTCTGCTAGTTAATCAATTACTTACATTGTTATTTCTTATTTTGTAGTAATTTCTTGTTCAGCTTTTAGAAGATGTAAGTTTTACATGGCATATTCTTTAAAAATGTTATGCAGGTGATACAGCAGCTTACGAAAATGGAATGTATAAGATTCTTGGCCGAACGTCTGTGGATATCATCAAGACAGGTGGCTATAAGGTCAGCGCTGTGGAAATAGAGACACACCTTCTAGGACATTCTGACATTGCCGATTGCTCTGTCATTGGTCTTCCAGATATTACCTGGGGACAAAAGGTACGTTAAAATTTGCCACCAACATTAGATCATGCTTCAGCAGAAATGACTGTTCATATTCAACTTTTTAAAATTTATTATAACCAGGGGCTTGGAAGTTCATGTTGAAACAAACTACAGGAAAACCCCTTAATGAATGTTTAGGGAAATATTATTTTTTCCTTAAATGCAAGTCTGTCTTAAAAGGAGGTTTTCACTTAATATAAGCAAGGAAGGGTTGATAATTGAAATTAAAGCACTTTAAGCCATTTATAGTGGAACCTCGATTTTGGGTTTCTCGATTTAAGATTTACCCGCATTTTGCGTTCTTATTTTGCAGTCCCAGCAGAAGTCCTATATACACAGTGCTATTTTTACCCCAGTTTAATGTTTCTCGATTTAGTGTTTTACCAGCATTTAAGAAACAATTTTTTTGTCCCAACAAAGCAAATTAGCTTCGATTGTGCGTTTTTTCAGCCCTAAATGCTTATTTCCTTGGCCAAGGTCGTTTCAGTAACAGTTCCTATCCCTCTCCTTATCTACCATGCATACTCAGATGCGATACCTGATTCAACACAGTGCATAAACCACGTGTTAATCATGTGCTGCAGTGCATGAGAATCAATTCACAACAAAGCATCGCATTAAGACTGAAAGCGACCACCTCTGTGGTGTAGGGGTCAGCATGCTGGTCTCTTACGCAGAGGGCCCGGGTTCGATTCCCGGTCGGGTTGAATTTCCTGGTTGAGGTTTTTCAGGGTTTTTCCTCAACCGTAAGGCAAATGCCAGGAAATTCGGGCCACAACATCCCTGAAAATCACCAGCCTCATTCATCATAACAAATCACTCATACATACAGTCGCCATCTAGTTCAAAACAATAGAACCAGTCTCAACAATAGTACACAGGCCTTCGGATTTCAACCAAAGATTAACTCGCAATATGACCAGAGATGTTAAAGCGAGTATAAATAACAGTGAGACAAAAAAAAAAAAGACTGAAAGTGGACAATTTTAGGGCTTCTAATGGATGGCTCCATCACTTTAAGCAGCATGACATTACAAACTGCTCTCTCAATTAATATCACTCAATAAAAGAATTGTATTCCAATGGATACCATCCCATTGTGGAATCCTGGGAAATGAGAATGCGGATGCTTTAGCAAAGAAGGGCGGCACTGCTACTTACAGACCTGTTACTAAATCTACGTATTACTCTGTGAAAAGATTTATTAAATCTACATACTTAGACTTCAACAAACAAAATTTGATAACACAATCCCAAGGGAAAAAATGGAACTCTCTGCATCAAAATCCACAGTTAATTCCCGATTTACCACGAAAATGGTCTGTAGCTGCATTTAGATTGGCAACAGGCCATGATTGTTTGGCCAAACACCTGCATAGAATTGGAATATATCAGTCCCCTAACTGCCCATTGTGCAACTCAAACCAAGAAATGGATTCGGAACACCTCAAAATCTGTGCTCCAGTGGCTGACCATGATAATATCTTTGAAAAATATTGGAGTGCAAGAGGTCAAATGACTTTATTGTCAAACGCCTGGCATTAGAAAACAACAACATTACAAACAAAAGTGCAACTGTTCCAGATGAGTTGGTGGATCATCGGAAAGACGATGTGCTTCCACATCTCATTGAAGGCTATGATGCCAAAGATATCTCTAATACCGATGCGACGGGGGTCTTCTACTCCCTGATGAGAGCCTTCACATAAAGAGAGAGACCTGCCATAATGAGAAGAAAAGTAAGTAGAGGCTCACTGTTCTTCTCTGTACAAATGCAGATGGTAATTTGCAAGTATGAAAAACTGCCATGCAGTTACAAGATCAACAGGACTGCCTGGATGACAATGGACATATTTAGCAGCTATCTGAGAACAGCTGGACGTGAAAATGGGGGCTGCTAACAGGAAGATAATTACTTTAGTGGGTAAGGTCTGGCACATCCCCCTGATACGCCATTCCTGAAGAATGTGAAGGTTGGTTTCTTCCCACCTAACTGTATAACTGTCTCCAACCCCTGGATTTGAGTGTAATTCATGCCCTCAAGAGGAAGTATAGACGTTCACTGGTGCAGAAACAGATTGCTGCCGTGGACAAACTGGAGATTCTGTTTTCAAAATCTCCATCCTCACTGCCATGCATATGGTCTGCAGTGCATGGGAGGAAGTGTCAGCAGCCACCACCATCAACTGCTTCAGAAAAGCAGGCTTTATGAAGGCTGTCAATGGTGACATCATGGAGAAAGAAGAAGACTGCATCGATGAACGGTAGCAGGACTGGAAGCTATATGAAGATACATGAGTAGCTTCAATATTGATGAATCCAGGTGAAACCTGGTGAAAAGGGCGTTACTCTTCCTCCATCAAAGATGTCCAGCCAAACAGACATCCATTCTTGATTTCTTCAAGAAGTGGCAGATAAACTTGATGCAACCAACTAGTGTATTTAATGTTGTTGTTGTTTTCTAATGCCAGGCGTTTGACAATAAAGTCATTTGACCTCTTGCACTCAAATATTTTTCGAAGATATTATCATGACCAGCCACTGAAGCACAGATTTTGAGGTGTTCCGAATCCATTTCTTGGTTTGAGTTGCACAATGGGCAGTTAGGGGACTGATATATTCCAATTCTATGCAGGTGTTTGGCCAAACAATCATGGCCTGTTGCCAATCTAAATGCAGCTACAGACGATTTTCGCGGTATTTAATGTTGTGAAGCTCTTTAAAGCATATTGGAGGGGCTTAGAACAAAAAGCAGGTAAGTGACATTATTAAAAAAAATGAGGTAAGTGCGTGTTGTGATAGCCCAAAAGGATGTTTCTTTGGGATAAGATCAGGTAAGTGATCACACCGTGCAGTGCTGCTATATGGGCATCATTTCACCAAACTAGTGTATAATATTTAATTGCATGTAGAACTTTAACTGTAATTTCCTCAAAACTAGGTTTCCGTCACTTACCTGCTTTTTGTTCTAAGCCCCTCATTTGTTCTTTTAATTGAGATTAGACCATAAAAATTAGTTTTTAAATATGTTGATGTTTCTTTTTCAATTTTGGCAAAATCCCTATTTTGATTTTTCTCGATTCTGGGTATAATTTATCCAGTCTCCCAAAAAACCCAGAATCGAGGTTTCACTGTATTTACTTTATATGTACATATTCTTAATATCCATTAAATTTACTATTGATGAACACACATTACATTATTACAGTATAAATACATTTTACTTGTACAGGTGGCAGCAGTTGTTGTCGCAAGAGAAGGTAAGGAAGTCATACTGTCTCAGCTTCGAGAATGGTGCAAAGAACGAATGGCGCCATATGCAATTCCAACTGTTCTGAAGGTAGTAGAAAAATTGCCGAAGAATACAATGGGGAAGGTGAACAAAACAGAACTTCTAAAAGCAGTGTTCCCTGAATCTGTAAAACCTGTATGAATTAACAATAACTGACACCACTTAAAAACTTATTTTTTTTTTTTATATTTTACATTCGTTTCTTACTCAAGGTTAAGGCAGCCAAGTAAAGAAATGATTCTCTTTATTAATTTTCATCATATTTTCTTGGAGTGCCTTATACCTGAAGTTGTGGAAGAATTCGCGAGACTGTATTGGTACATGAACCTGGTCAGTGCAGAAAAGAACTTGTGAAGCTCTTATAGAATATTTCTGAAATGCTTAAAGCGAAAACTTCTAACCTGCGTTGTACTTGTAACTTGATGGTGGCTGAATGCTTGTGCGAAAATTATATGTAAAAAAGTGTTTTGTAATAATTGAATTTCCACTCTCACTGCCTACTCTTAGGAACTAAATTGAGAAGACTCATGTGAACGATATTTAAAGTTGCCGTGCTCTGAGTAGGAAGATTACATCTTTCAAAATCGTCTTGTATTGCCTACCATTGAATCATAGAGTTCTAAATTATACCTGTGTTGCGGAAAATTATTAGCAATATTATTTACAAGCATTTTGCTAGAGATTAGTATTCATCTGTTGGCGTTTTTCGTTGCTACATTCATGTTGAAACTCAAAAGAGCTGGCAACAATACATAACCTAACTTTTTACACAAATGAGATTATGAAGCGTGTAATCCAATTGGCAAGCACTTCTTTATTTCATAGCTAAAAACAAGTGAAATATTGTAAAGACTGTCGACTCTTAAATGAAGATAAAATTTACCCAGGTTGCTTTATAAGTGATGCATTTAAAAGTTAGGCCGTTAGTGATTCGAAACTTCGAATTATATTTTTGTGACTTATTTCTGAATGCTGTACTTGAACAGTGTTTATGAATGCGAGTTATAATTGCAGAGTTACCATTTCTTAATGTGAATGAGTGTATTTGTACTGAATTGTTATTTGGAAAGATTACGTAAATATTTGTCAGAATGTTACAGTTTAAGTGTCGGTCAAACAATCCACGAGCCGAAGACTGAGTTATATGGTATGTATTAAATTTTTTTTCTCTCGAACTAAATAAAATGTATGATTATAATATATTGTAAAAATCTTCTATTTCTTTGGCTTACCTCATTCAACACAACTTGAAAACAATAGACAGTTTATTGAGGTCATTTTCCTGTTTTCGTATTATAGTAAACTATACTTCAGTAACCATCATTTGCCGTGGACATACCTTAGCAATCTTGTGTCTACACTTCACTGATTTGTGAGAAATATTCCAATAGTTATTGAACTTTTATTTTGAAATATGTGAAATGTTTAATATAGTCAGATATTCCACGTTCATTGTGTTCATTGTTGATACGTCCACAATAGCATTGGCCAATGTATTGGTTGAAGAGTGTACGGGCTATTCCATATGAAATCGATCAGTAAAAAACCTTGCATTTTTTTATACTCTAATTTTTTCCCTACTTATACAAGGTGCTGAGGAGAGTGCATTTTCAAAAATATATTATCGAAAGTCAAACGGTATCTGTTTTATTGAACGACAAATTTAGCGTATTTTATAAAAACAAGCCTCTTTCAGTGCTCAGAACTCTGGAACCATTTACTGCAGAACATTGAACGAGAGCTTATTTTGAAGCTGAAATTTGGTAGGTTATGTTAAGAAGTAATCCTTATTTTTATTGTACACAGAGTGACAGATAATCTGATTTTACTTGCTTTTAAGGCTTTTTGGCCATTTGTAAAAATATAAAAAAGTATTGAGAAAAAACCTTGCATTATTAAGAGGGATTCGGCATTGTTTGCTTAGTGGTACGGCAATAAGTTTCGAGGGTATTAAATAGATTATTTTCACACACCTAGACTTGAATGGCGCAGTACTGCACGCATTGGCCGAGAGCTGAAGATAAGCAAGCGTTGGGCGTCATTTTACTCCTGTGTTTATGAAAACCTGTAATAAAGCTAGCACAGCCATGACTGCTAGACGACACATCACGTGTTTATGTCTCCTGGCCTTGCTTACCTCGGCTAGCTCCCGCCTCACAGTCGGCTGGTTAGTTCACACACGTACTATTTATTTTCTTTATTTGATATTTTCAATACTTTCTTATCAACATACCATCAGTAAAAAATATGTGTTTATATGTACTTTCAATGCGGAATCTAACTATATATTTTTTAAATATTTTTTGCTAGCCAAAGGCGTCTTAATGAGGAAAAATCTAAATTTCTTCATTTCGATAAAAAGTAAGAAAATCTGTTTATATGTCAATATAAACTTTAATTTCTCAGCATCAAAATAAACCATGATTTTGATCATTGCGTGAAAGGGTTTCAGAGCTACAACAGTTTAAAGTTGCTAATTTTATGAAAATACGATAAATTTAAATATTTTAAATTTAAACACTATGAAGTTCTGATGCCTCAAACTTTTGTATCACAGTTCTCTACGTACAAAAAAAGTTTCATTATATTTAGAAATTGTAAGGTCAATTTTCTCTATATTTCGGTCGATTTGAGATGGAATAGCTCGTACATGGTGCGTGAATATTACATATTTTAATGTTGTTTGTATTATAAATAAATACTGTGTTCTTATGTTCCTTGCGTACAATACATGCTTGGTTTGTGCTAGTAAAACAGTTAAAATCATTTTATTTCTTATAGTAATCGTAATGTAGCTTATGAGTTACAGCTTTAATATTAGTCAGTAGTAACCTATGCCCTTCTTCCGCTTGCAGGGTAGTTCGTAATCAGTAGTTCATATAATACGAGAAAGAGTCAAAAAGTGACCTTAATAATTGTTTTATTAATCGAATATGTACAATAACGGTCTTACTAATAAACCGTGTATAGTTTTTATACGAGACTTATGCAGAGTTGAGACAGAAAAACGTTACTAATAAACCATGCATAAGCGATGGAAGTATAAACAGCCTGTAACTATACGATGGGAATTGCTTTGCAGTAGTTATATACACGAAACCCCTTGTATAAGCGTTGTATATAAAGAAAAAATGGCCGCCCCTCTAACAGCTGTTCATATCGACTGTCATTTTATGATAATGGTTGCCTTGTAACCACAGAAGAACATACCAAAGAGCACAGAATAATTAGAATAATATTGTTGTAGTTTGTACTCTTTGACCAAAATATAGTGTAGTAATCGATCATAGTCAGTTGTACTATCGATACTTAACACCGCACACTAGAGCACTCTACCGGATGCAATAGAGAACTTCAGGTATTCTATTATCTTTCGTAACGAAGTTATGACGAAACTATGACGTAGCTGTGTAACAGTTACACTGTTATACACGACATATGTAGTGATTATTAGTATAGTACATTATGCAATGAGCCTATAATGGTAGTAATTAAGACGCGAGTATGTTTATGAAACGAGCGCGAGTTTCATAATTTTCATACAAACGTCTTAATTACCATTACAGTCAAGTTTCATACGGCTTTTTATGCTCGACCATATTTGTAACTTGAAATTATTCATAAGTATTCATGTTATTCTTATCTGACTGAGGACCTTGTGCAATACCTCGTAAATTGTGAGATATGCGCAGACGCGAAAGTATTGATTTTTTCCGAGAAACATGTCGACATTGACCTTGACATTGAAAAACGAGATGACAAATTGAATTTATTTGAATATTATTTACAATTAACGCTAATTATTATAGTAACAGAGCTGACTTTGTTTAAAATATAGGTGATTTATTGACTTATTGTTGTCTTTCGATTGCATATCCGAGAATAATCTATACTTGCGCTTTCATATTGCTACAATGGTATTTTCTGATTGGTGGAACACCTGAACTTTAATGAATAGGTGTACTTTAATGAGGTCCATTAAAGGGCTGCTACCAGGTGTATAATTACTACATTTCGGCATGGTTGAGCATATAGGAATTTACACATCACTTATAAATGAGCTACTCATTGTATAAGTATAAGACAGTTAAATATCTGTATATAGAGTTTTTATTAGTAAAACCGTAAGACTACAAACACTTCATCAGTTTTCAACATAGTCCCAGTATGTTCAATGCAAGTGTTCCTGTTATACTGTGTTGAAAAGTGATGAAGTGTTTGTAGTCTTATTGCACATATTCAATTAATAAAACAATTATTAAAGTTACTTTTTGACTCTCCCTTGTATTTAATTTATTGCATCCTCAGTATATGAAATGTACCTTATTTCATAGCATAATCGTCGCATTTTTTATTACCTTTTTTTTTTGCGTGAAAATATACAGTGCGACCATTATGTGAAGAATAAATTAAAATTCTAACGATGGTCGCATCAACTTTCAGTGATCAGCGTCCATGTAACAGGGAGTGTGTCAGGTAGCAGGGCCAAGTTGCGTGATTCATAGCAAAAGAGGAAGAAGGGGAACCGGTATTAGTGTGCAATGCTGGAACCGTAATGTGAATAATACTTTGAAAAATAAAAAATTACTGTGGTATTATTGAATTAAAAACATTTTTTATTGACTAAAAACATTCACAGTATTATTGAATCACATGTACTGGTACTGTCCGTTACTCAGGAGAAGACGAGCGGAAAGAATGTGACCTTCTTGACTATCGCTGCTGATTATTATAAACATCGCTCAGATAAGCATCCCAGTAGCCAGGTTATTACTCGTGCAGGAAACATGAGTAACAATGCGTATGGAAATTAAAGCTAAGTTGAACAGAAGGAGACCTAATGTTTCCGCTTACTGCAGTACAAATATTGCAAGCGTTGTCTTACGTTATCTGTTCACATCCCTTCCTCCTCAGTCCTCTCTCGTCTTCTCCTGAGTCACCAACAGTACATTTGATATCATCTAACTACTGGACCAATCCGTGTAAAGATAATTTGGTTTAAGCCTAAGAAAAGTATTTGAACGCTTGTAAACAATAACCATTCAGAACCAACAATTATACTGAACTGAAGGCATTTATGGCAGTTGACTTGTTGCTAACATCTCGCACCTCCATTCCATTCACTTTCGTCAATTGTCACTACAATTTCTCGCACATTCGACCTTGAGTGTAGAGTTCCCAGACATATTGGAAAAAAATACGGGACACTTATCACTGACAGTAAGTTTAGTATGTGCACCCATCAAATGTGCCAATCTTTCAAAGTGTGTGTGTAGTAAAGTTTACTACACAAATACTTTACGAACTAATGAAGATTCTCCCAGCTGTTATAGCTAGCTTTCGCAACTGGACTTTGCTATCTATCGTAGCTCCCCGTGGGCACTGGTCCCATACATTAGCCGAAATTTCATGAGAAAATTTCTTTCCCCATGAGGACTCGAATCAGCGCGCATTCCGTAACGCGAGTCCTAGGCAGGATGCCTTAGACCACGACGCCATGGCGCAGGACACTCACTGACAGTATTCTTATAAATCATTCCTCCTTGACCTTGCAATATTTCTCTGAAGAATTAACTTCACTTAATTGTTTATTTTGAAGAATCATGTATGGAAAACAACGCAATCCTCACTGAAGAATAATTTTACAACAAGCATTGATTTACTGTTTTTACAGACAAAATTTATTTTTCTCATCAGTCCATAGTGTTCATGTGAGAAAATAATCTTTCGACACACGCATTTGTTCCAGGGATACTCATAATGAACTCCATTACCCTCTTCAAATTTGAGAGTTCTCCTTCAGTACTTTTAAAAAGATCCACCCGGACTTCATCTAAACATTTGGTGTTGCCATCACTCGCCTTGAGAAATTAGTAACTCACAATAATTGTTTCATAATAGCCCATCTACAGTCACCTGCAATGATGAAGTGTGATGTTTGTAATTTGTAATATGGAATAGACATTGTAACTTTTCCATTTTTTCTCAGTTTAGAACTCTAAAATATGGGACGGAAAGCTGTTCCGAAGACTTTTCTCGGGACAACGGAACGATCCCATATTTTACAGAATGTCTGTGTAAAGGTACTTTGAGTTGCAGCGGTGGCATGTTATTTTTAAATAATTCTTGACCGTGGTAAACAGAAATATCCATGCGATGATTATGCGGTGAAATTTTAAAGTCCGGATGAGCTTGTCTATAAATAAGGGTGCGATGATTATGCGATGAAATACGGTACCTTAGGTCAGTGCAAAGTGAGTACCTAAAGTGTTTCCTTACAGTATTTTATTGTAATTCATTTAGTTCTATTAACGCTTTTGAATAAATCCTGTATACATATCTAATTTTATGGCTGGGTACTGTGTTAGTCCTTTACTAAACTAGACCAATTTTATCCCAGGTTTTTCTTCTTTCTGCCATATTATGTATTGAGTAGACCATATAATTTTGTTTACTGCTGATTGACCTTTTCTGTTTACATAGTTGTAAGATACTGTATATTTGATGATTATTCCAATTGTTGTGAAAATTACCTTCAGAAATTACATATGAAGAGTAATTCTTTGCTGATCTATTTCATGGAATAAATGGTGGAATAATGGTAGGTGATATAGGCGTTGAGAAGATTTGCTTCAACACTGTTTTTGTCCACCATCAAATTATGTTTAGATTCGCTGAGATTTGAATTCAGGTTTTTGGTGTAGAATGGTAAAATCATCTGGAGATATAAGGTGTGATATTGAAGTTTTGGAGAAGGTAAATATAAATAGAACATTAACGAAGAAGGTAGAGAAAAGAAAGGAAGCAGGAAGGATATCGGCAGATGAGACATCTTATCGCAAGCAAGGGACTTCTGAAAACATACATCAGTATCAATCCTTATGGAAGTTACAAGGCCTACATTAAAGGTGAGTTCCAATTTTTTTTTTTTTACTAAAACACTAAGACTATTTTGTAGGAAGTATGGAATCATATGGTTTTATTTAATATTGTAAACCAAGGTCTTTTTCGTGATAAGTTTCTGTCGTAAATGAGGGAAAAAGCAGTGTGAATTATTTAGAAGAGGTGTAGTTTAGATTTTTCCCTTTGCTAGTGATGAAATTGTTTCACATGGTTTCGAAGGTTGGTTCTAAACCTTCGTCTTAAGGTAAACTAAAAAAGAAGGGGAAATGAGACCATCCTGCATTGGGGTCAGTAAATATAAGCTATTTGTAGAGATCCATGAAATTCGGAAGCTGCAACAACATAAATTGTTCTCATTTTGCCAATTTTGTGCACCATCTCTTTATGCTTCTTCCCATAATCCCAACAAACATGGTTAGGCAAGTAGATTTTTTTATTTGTAATGACTCCATGGAGTAGAATACTCATCTCGCCATATCACAGTGGGCCAGAACGCAAATCTAGTTGAAAGAAATTAATAACTTCTCCCGTATACAACAAATTTTTATGAACATTTGTACATGTGTTACTGGTGGCATATATTTTTTGTGTACGAACTCAATTACTTTTATATAAAAGGAACTATGCTTTTATAGAGAATAGTTTTAGACAAAATTTAATAATTTCTTTCCTATTTAACACATTTTCACAAAACTTTGTACAGGAGTTACAGGTATCACATATTCTTTGTGTACAAACTATTGCAATTGCGTAGGAGGAATTACTCATTTATATGAGGTGCTTTAGGACAAAATTAATAACTTTTCTCCTAAACGATTTTTTTTGGAACTTTGTACAGGAGTTACAGGTAGCATATTTTTGTGTAAAAACTGTGATTACGATTGTATAATAGGAACTACCCTTTTATGGAAGTGCATTTATACCAAGTAAAACTAATAACTTTCCTCCTCTATAATATATTTCTGTAAAACTTTGTACAGGAGTTACAGGCAGCATTTATTTTTTACATAAACTGATTGTATTCGTAAGCCATTTAACGTCTCTACAAAGTTTCATAAAAATCTGTTAGATAGCAGAGACATTATTAATTTTGTCTAAATGCACCCCTACAAAGGGGTAGTTCATCTTGTATAAATGTAATCACAATTTGTATACAGAAAATGTATGCTACCTGTAATTCCTGTACAAAGTTTCATAAAAATTTCTTAGCTAAAAGGGAAGTTATTAAATTTTGTCTAAATGCATCCTCTATACAGAGGTAGTTCCTCTCATGCAAAAGAATCAAATTTGTACACAAAAAATATATGCTACCTTTAACGTCTGTGTTATGTTAAAAAAAAATACCTCTAGTTAATGTATCCACTTGAAAGATCACTTAACAACAGACTCACAACTACCATTATAAAGTTACGAGTTTAGATCACATCTGGCGCTCAGACTATACTGACTCTTATCTATCGTCAACATTGAAAGCCAGCTGTTACGCAGAAACTGTTTACTTTGTAATTTCGATTGTGGATCTTTGAAGGGCAACTATCTAACACTTGTTTGCCGTAAATGAATGACGATTCGTCTTTACTTGAAATCAATAATTTTTTCCCTCTAGATTGGATTTCTGGCCCACTGGGCACATCCTTTTTATTCAGCTGAAGGCTGAGGTAGAACCAACCTTCGAAATGTGAAATAATGTTGTCACCAGTAATGGAAAAAGTTCAAATCACATTTTTTTTACTAGTTGTTTTACCTGTTTCACATTTAGATTTTTTTTTAATCTTATCAGTGAAGAGAAGGATAGTACAGAAATTTGTTTATATTTAATTTCTGAGTTTTCTTTTTCTACCTATTTACTGTCTCATTTCTGTTAAATTCACGTGAATATTTATTATTATTTTTGCATTGATTTCCTTTAAATTTATTAATTTTGAATCGTTTATTTTTAGAATTCAGTTAATAAAGCCATTTGTTGAAATACTTTCAATTACGATAGGTATAAATCTGTGATTTGTTCTCACATTGCTCGCATTTTACTAGAATCCATTGGAAAATTGTTTTACACAGGTCTGCATTATACTTCAGTAATACATAGTGTAATTGAAAAGTTCTAAGAATGAAGGTGCTATTACTTACTGGTTAGGATTTGCAGGCAGTGGAGGTGAGGAAAGGAAAGCTTGTTTTACTCTTGTAAGATCCTGGAAAGGTCACCACTTTATCTTTGTTTATTGAAGATTTGCACCCTGTTGAGTGAGAACGTGTTAAGGGCTATTGGTGGATTATAGTATGAAAATAGTGAAATAGCAGAACAATGCATTTGCGTAAAATTTTACTTTAAAATTAGAAAATCATCTTCAGAGTCCTGTGAACTTTTGAAAACAGCTTTCGGGGATAAGTGTATAAGTCAGATGTTTTCATCTGGTGTAATAGATTTAAAGATGTCCGAGAATTGTTATGAAGATGGCTCAGGAAAGTCAATATTCGTTGGTCCTCGTAACCCATATAAGTATTAGTGACATTGGAAACAAAGGTAACAGTGCAAAAATCTGTGAAATATAAAAGTGCAGTTTGGCGAAAATCAAATGATTTGACATATTATCGGGTGTCAAGTAGTTTGTTCCAATGAAAGTCAATGAATGGTGTTCAAGGAACCTTATGACAATCAATGTGGAGAAAACTAACTATGAACTCTTTACACTAAAGTACAAACCACCACAAATCAGCATACGACTCGAAGATAAACCACTCAAAGCAATAGATAATGCAACATACTTAGGCATAACTTTCGATACAAAATTAAGCTGGAAAAATCATGTATATCTAACATCACTCAAAAAGCAGAACAAAAACTACAGATTCTGAAACTACTAACCAGTGTTAAATGGGGCTGCTCCAGGAGTCCTCAACACAACATACTTGTACATTAAACCTACCCTTTTGTATGGTAGCGAAGCTCTAACAGCAAAACAAGCCAACATTAATAAACTTGAGACAATACAAAATCAAGCTCTCCATCTAATCACAGGAGCAATAAAAACCACACCTATTGCAGCTATGTGAGCCGCAACACAGAATCATGCAATAACATTAAAAATACAAGAACAAGCGGTGATACAACACGAAAAAATGCTTAGGTTAGAACACTTCAAATGGAGTAAAGTTCCGATTCCTCCCAACCTCAAAACCCAAATTAGCTTCCTAGAAAAAGTATTGCATTTAAAATCCAGTCTGAAAATACCCAACAACAGAGAGAAACTCCAAATAAGAGAAAACCCACTAGATTTTAAACAGCTCAATTACACTTTACAGCTAACAGAAGAAGTAAATAAATCAGATACACCCACAGATTTAATGAAAGCTGTAGCCCTCGTAACAATCAACACAAAATATCCCCTAGAAGAATGGTTACATATTTTTACAGACCACCGAACTGGAGTTGGAGTCTTATGTTCACTATTCTCAATTTATTAAGCAACAGGTCTTAACACTACAAATTACGACGGAGAAATAATGGCAATACACATTATCAATTTATTGAAGGTCAAAAATGGAAGATAACAATATCACTTCTTCCTAGAAATAATGGCGAATTTCGATTCCACTTGGGTTGATTATCTGGTTGGGTTTTTCAGAGATTTTGCCCAACTGTAAAGCAAATGTGAGGTAATTCACGGCGAATCCTCAGTCTCATCTCATGAAATACCATCTCACCATCACAAATTCTTTCAATGCTGAATAACCTAGTAGTTGATACATCATTAAGTAACTGACTAAAAAACTGGAAGTTTCAGGTATAGAATGTAAATGATCCTTCCAACATTGTGCACCTGATTTATATTCCTTTTGATTTTGTGCTTAGATTGTAGATGTTTGTGCCTTTCATGGCGTATTGGCAATGGAAAGAATCACTGTTTATTTAGGAGTGTTATGTTGTCAGTTGTACTGCAAAATACCATTCACAATACGTTTAGTGTTTTACTAAGAATTGAAGGTAATTGCTAAGGAAAACATAGGAGAAAGTATTACGACATTTCTTCATAAACAAACATAATGTTATGAATGAAGGCATTTGGAAGACGTTTCTGTAGTTAGTTCCTTCCTGATGGCTTTCAAATATCCAGCTATTGTAGTAATAAGTAAATTACAAACAGAATGCAGACGGAATTGAAGTATTGCTTGTTATTATCATACTATTAAGGAGCTATTACTGGAAATGTCATAAAGTATATCATCAAGTGTGGCCTTGGTGCCTATTTGAAGATGTCACTCTCTGACCTTGCACAATATGGAATGCCTGCTTATATAACAATCCTGTTTGAAAACTGACTACAGCCACCACCACTACCACCACATATATATAAACAGAGATTTGCATAATTTATGACTGGTATATGTTATCCAGTCACTATGTCAGTTATTTATTGATTTCAGTAGAAAGTTGAGTGTCTACTTGTGGTTGTCTTATGTAAGTCTTGTCTTATCAAGAAAGATAAAATTTATCATTGTTTTGAGTGGTGACATATGAAACGCATGGTTGCAGTGTATTAATACAGTAAATATATTTCTCTGTGCAATACTTCTCAGATAAGGTAAGGAAGCTGTTTCATTAATCTGGGGTAATTTATTTAAAATTATTTTGGAAAGGATTAGAAAAATGAATTGCTTAGTGGCACTATAGATTTATTTTATGTAAAGCTACTGTTTTTTTAATTAATAATAATAATTCTTTATTTATACTGGCAGAGTTAAGGCCATAGGGCCTTCTCTTACACTCTACCAGGTCACAAAATTTAACAAAAAGTTAAAGAACAGAATACTAACATATTACAAAAAAAATAATAATAATAGCATAATAAAATCGACACTAAACAACATGAAAATAATACCATAATAGAAAAAAAGAAAGTAAAATACAGTGGAATATAGTGAAAGCAACTCATTTAGTACAAATAGTTAATATGGAAAAAGTAGGGAAGAATCTAACAAAATAGAATGTAATAAAATAATAATAAAAAAGAGAAGAAATACGAAAATTAAATAAAATTCACAATAAAAAGGCTATGATAATAAATTCATCGGCTGATAAAGAGAACAAAAAGGGGAAAGGAAGGAAAGAAATATATAGCCTATATTTTTACAAAACTATCTCAGAGAAAAGGGCTTATAACTGAAAGGAATCTAATTCAAAAAGTGCAATTTTAATTTATTTTTGAAACTAATTGTACCTTCTTGAAAAATGTACATCATTGTGTAGGTTGTAAATATCTTTATACATCATATTAAATATGGTGAAAACTCGTTTTCACTCATTGCTAAAGTACAGTGTGTCGTACATAATAATTGAGTAGCTTGATATCAAAGACGGACATCTGACCTAAATCGAAATTTAGATAGCTGTGGTTTTTTATACAATTTTTCATGCACTTTCCAGTTATAGTGAAACCATATGCAAACTCTAACACTATATTTATAAAATAAATTGTGTTAAATATTACAAAGAACACTGTGAATTAAAGAATTGCCTCTAGATCAAAACTATGGAGATGACAGATGTCTGTCTTTGATATTAAGTTACTCAATTATAATATATAACAGTGTGTGTGAGAAGTCTATTAAGTACTTACAATCATATTATATTTGATACCCAATTCATATATCAAATTTAATTAAATGATCAATTTAGAATATTGTGAATAATGAGATTTGTGTAGTTCTTACATTGTTACTATCTAAGATTAACTAGCATAACTTTTTTTTACTGAAAAGTAAATTAAATTCCGTGAGATACTGAAGTAGCAGAAACTTCTGAGAGCCACGTGCACAGTTAGTGTTGTAACAGAAGATAAATGGGTCCATTTACAGAAACCAATCAGAGTCCCTTTAGATAAACTTGGGAAAGTCGCTGCAGGTCCCCAGAAGACTCTGGTCTACTTGCGTTGTGGGCCTTCCAGCCTGAAATTTACATCACTGTGTCTAGTTTTTAGATTAATAGTCAGTGTAATGAAATATAAAATGAGATTTTGACTGCTAATAAAGACGGGGTTTTCTTTAATTTTTTTTTCTATAATAAAATTGGGTCTCCATGTATCCTTCTGGGAAAGGGGTTGTTACTCTTTGAGATTGAATAGAGGTTATTGTATTGTATTTATTAAGATTCCATGGTATTCATACCTTGCTTCACAGCTAGAATTTGGAACAAGTCAAAAAACTTAATACTATTATAAAGTCTTAATTTATAGTCACAGTCTAAATGAAATATATACAGAAGAGATTTACAATATAGTCTACTAGTACAACACAAAGTTTTAGTATCGATTTCATGAAGCGTTATTGAATGTCATGAATTTACCTACAGAATAGAAGGCGTGAGAAATTAGGTACTTCTTTAATTTGGCCCTAAATAATCTTATGTTTTGAGTTTAATTTTTTATATCAATAGGGAGGCTATTAAAAATTTTTACTGCCATATATTAATGAAAAGATATACTGACAAGCCATGGGCATTATTTGTAGTTTTTTGAAAATAGTCCTACAAGATTCCCTAGATTTGGCATCTACTATTATTCTAATTGCTCTTTTTTGTAATAGGAATATACTGTTACTATCTGTGGAATTTCCCCAGAATATTATTCCAAAACTCATTACCGAGTGAAAGTATGCAAAGTATATTGTTTTTAAGGTATTGATATTTACTATCTTTTGCATAGATCTAATAGCAAAACAAGCTGAATTTAGTTTGGGGGTAATTTCTTTAATATGATTTTTCCAATTTAACACATTATCGATTTTTAAGCCAAGAAATTTGGTTGTTGTTGTTGTTGTTTCTAATAGGGATCTATTGTTAATTATTGCGCTAGAAATTTGCGACGTTGAATTTGGACAGGATTTAAATTGAATTATGTTAGTTTTGTCACAATTTAATACTAATTTATTGACTGAGAATCAGTCACATATTTTGAAGAGAATTTCCTCTGTTGAAGATTGGAATGTGTTGGAGTTATTGGCTGTACTATACTTGTGTCATCTGCAAGTAATATAATGAAAATGAAAAGATTAACTGTGTCGCTATTAATATAAGAAAGGTAAAAGGGAAAAAAAGATTAGAATTACATAAAGCAAGTTTTCAGGTAAGCAAATTGAAAGTTCAACAATGATAATTATTTCATACAATGCTGAAATTTTAACTGCATGTTTCTCGCACGCTAATCATTTATCTTTAGTATCCCCTTTACCCTTCATATGTTATTGTAATAGTTAAACTTAGTCACAATATTTCATTTGAAAATAAAGTTGTCAGCATTATGTTTATTTGTACCGGTACCATAATATTCATTGGCAAATTACCATTTGAACTTCAATGTTATTAAATGTGCCAAACTGCATGGTACTGAATATAATTTTTCGTTGTTGGCTACACACTTTTAACGCAAGTGTATGCATATTTGTAACTGTAAAATCCGAAATATGCATTTATATTTCATACACTTATCTTCACTCCTAATTAAATATGTGTAATATTAAGTTGTTTCCGAGTTTTTTCACATTTTAACTTTATTATATTTCATGATTATTGTTAGATTTAAATTTTGAGCATGAATATAACTGAATAAAGACCTGAATTTGACGTATTTCTTAGCAGCTTATCTTCATTATTTTTTTTTACATTGTAAGAGTGAATGCTGAATTACATTTAAATTCCACGTGAGCCTGAAATTACGGTAGTGGGTTAACTCCCTCCATCTAATATTTTTATTGTATGAAGTATGAAGAGAAATTCTTGTAATGTTACAAAAATATCTGTAGAAATTATGATAAACAAATAGCTATTTCATGTGAATTTAATAATAATAATAATAATAATAATAATAATGATTTATTTAACCTGGCAGAGTTAAGGCCATACGGCCTTCTCTAATACTCAACCAGGAGTAAAACTGCGTTACAAAAAAACACTACAAATTTACAATGTACACTACAATCTTTACACACAAAACTGAATAAGATAATAATAATAAAATGTAAACAACAAGTAAGTAGAAATCAGACATAATATATAACATATAGAAAGAAAGGAAAAAGCATAATAAAATGTGAACAGCAGGTCAAAATAAATGAGACATACAAAGTATTAAAAAAAAAAGACAATTATTGATGATGATAATAATAATAATAATAATAATAATAATAATAATAATAATAATAGTAAAATAGTGCAGTACAAAGCATACAATGAATACAATATTTTTAGGTACATACAGTAAAGAAAATTATGATTATATATAGCTCAACTTATCACATTATAGATATACCATTATCGGAAAATATGAAAACAAAAATATAAAATAAGTTAAATATCACTAGAACATAAAAAAAAGTGAATACTTGGAAACATGCAATACAACACTTGTCATAATAGTAAGTTAGTTTGGCAACTCGTCATAAGATAATTTTCTAACTTGGATTTGAAAGATTTCAATGTTCGGCAGCAGAATTAAAAGACATAGGCCTACAATCTACATAAATCATACAATTTTATTTGTAAATGAAATCATATGTCTTAATTTTGGGGTTATAAAGAATGACTTTTGTACAATCCAGGGAACGAAATTTATCTTTTTATTTAGGTGCACTGTAAGTTATGTAGGATGTCTGAAGTTGTATAAGTTGTATAATAGATCAAGAAAATAAAATACAGATGGTGTCATTGGAATCATTACAGAACATTTAATGTGAAAGTGTATGTGATAGCTATTTATTACACTTTTTTATTCATGAGTTTAGTTTTAGGACATTGCTAATACTGGAACACTGTTCTCACTTCTGCCATAATTAATATTGTATTTTTATGTAATTTATTCCAGCAACCACCACGTTATCACT
This sequence comes from Periplaneta americana, assembly GCF_040183065.1. Classification (NCBI taxonomy): domain Eukaryota; kingdom Metazoa; phylum Arthropoda; class Insecta; order Blattodea; family Blattidae; genus Periplaneta; species Periplaneta americana. Next base: position 10,927,941 of record NC_091119.1, on the reverse strand, counting down.
GTTCGATATAATGATTTTGGCTCAGTGTAATCAAAGCAGATGATAATCTCCATTTTGTGTTGTGAGAAATCATGACCATGACAACTCTACTATCCAGTCGTTTCATAAGCCTGAGGTTCGTTCATCGAACACCTTGTGTTTTTACATCCCACTGTTGGCAAGCAAGTTTATCAACACAGACATCATCTGCCCATGAAGCAAGTCGTAATACTGCAGCTGAAACAGTCACTCCTGTCTTTCAACATGCTCTAAAATTCAGTGATCGTGTGGCATTGAAGGATCGTCATGGAACATACACTTATCAGGGATTATTTAACAGTAGTAATGAATTTGCAAGACAAATATCAGAATCCATAAGTGGCAGAGTACAAGAGAGGATTGCTTTTCTTTGCCATAACGATGCCAGTTATGCCATAACCCAGTGGGCTTGCTGGATGAGTGGCCAAATAGGTATGTCCAACAATTTCATTTTCTACTAGAAATTACATCTTAATAAACATTTCCTTGTAGGCGTTAAATGTTAGCTCTTTGCAATAATAAGTACTAGTGGCTTGTGCAGCAAATGCTGCAAACTAAGTTCATTAGACGTTCAAATAAACATTTGTAAGATTTATTTTTAAGGGGACACTCAACTTAAAAATTGGAGAAAAAGTGTCATAGAAATGAAAAATTAACTTTCTACACTAATTTACATGACAGAACTAAATCAATACGCAGAATTCTTCCCCTATTCATTGAGAAGTCACAGTCAAATGCACAAAGCCAAAAAATAAAAAATGATAATTAAAAGTGATATTTCAATTAATGATTGATTAAAATTGAAATATTTTTTATTTTGAAAAGTATTGGATCTAATGAGCTGAGATTTTGCATGTTACTTTCCATGTGTATATTAAACTTTTTCTCCAAATTTGAAAAAAAGATTAGTCAAATAGGAAAAAAGTTCCAAAATATAGTTGAGTGTCCCCTTAATAAAGAATACCAGACATTTTTAAGGTTATTTTCTTCCGTAATAATGAAACATACTCTCTCTGAATGGTTTTTTATGGCAAATACTTTCTCTTGAACCTATTCACCTTCAGGTTTTGAGTTTCAACGCGAAAACGCAAGTAACAATGTCAGGACGATCAGTGGGTTTTTCATGTGGGAGTAAAGCAATAACTATTTCAGGTCATTGTGAATTCTAGGTGAAACTTTAAAAAATGTCAGATTTGTTATGCTTTCGAACAATAACATAGCATCTTGGTACGGCTGCTGCATGTAGAGCTTGAAATGTAGAGGGTAAAATCATTTTATCCTGCTAAGAGATCTTGCTGAAGTAATCGGGAGACTACATAATTTTGTAGGCTTCTTATTTTATCAGTAAGTAATATCTTTTGGTCTTTCCTTAGGAAATGTAATTTTTGCGCTCTCTCGAGCCAATACTGAAGAGAATGACGCATATAAATATCTACACCACACCACCATTAAATATATAAAAAGACCCAACCTCACTTGATTAATAACTATAAAAATATTTGATTTTTAATAACAATATTATTATCTTACGTAAGTTTTGTAGTTATATACTATATAGCCGCCACTCAGTAAATTATAGAAATAAAGAACTAATTTAAGATAATCTCTGTTCTATAACCCCAAAACGTTTCACTTTCATATCATCAATATAGCATTAATATGTATAATATTAATGAAAAGTAGTCACATCATGGCATTAACTATAATAATATTTCATTTCTAATGGTAATAATGTCATCAAACCACCTCTAATTTTGTAGATTTTAATATACAATACACCACAACTCTATTCAGAAAATTACACACCGCAGAATCAGACTTGTAAATTATTTTTAGTAATTCTTGAAGTTTTTAATAACCAATTGAATTTCAGCTCTAAATATGTCAGCAATCCTGCAGGTCATGGCCTTCGTTTAATATCCTATTGTTTATTGTAGTTTGTGTTTTGTTTTATATTGAAATCCAATTAGTTCTCAAAACTGACGAAAGATGGATTTTGGAAAATAGGAAAATTATGTAGGAAAACTAACGCTTCACTGAAAGTTACTATTTTTCTGAAAAACTTCGGGTTCCAAGCTTCAAAATGACGGGTCAGTTATTAAAATCCATTCAGCCGTTTTCCCGTAATTTCCATTACCAGTTCAAATTATATATATATATAGATATTTTCTTAATCTGTTCACTTCGTATTCTTTTATCGCCATCCCTCTGTAAAATTATTTTTAAAAAGTGTAAAAGTAAATTAATACTTTTAAGAAGTGCAATTATTTTGAGTAAAATGTTTTTAGTGATTTAGAGATCACTTGATTTTCCATTGCTTGTGAAACTAGAGCTGTGACTGATATGTGATTTAGAGCATTTTTAAGTTTCCTTTACATTTTGTATTGATTTTAGAAATGTCACTGAGGTGATATAGTGCTTGTCTCTTGTCAGAGCTAGCTAAACGGAATGGATTTTTCAGACGAAAAAATCTGAAGTACAGCTTATCCAATGACGGAATTAAAGGTAGAAACCCTTTGTTACATTTTTAGTACCATCAAATGGGGCTATATCGCACATTAGTGACTTTTTGTGTTTATTTTATTAATGCCTTAACATCTGTGGTCATGTCGCGTGTTTAGAATATTTGGGTATATCAATAGATCGTTTTTACTCTTGTTGAGTTCCTGTTTCTATTATGTGTTGTAGATGGTTTGTGTTCATGTAACTGATTATAGTCTTTGATTAATGTTTTTGGTATTGGTAATTGAGGCGGTGATGAATCATGGCATTTACTTTCCAATCCGGCATTTGCCTTTATGACTAAGGAAATCATGAAAAACCCCAGTCAGATTGGTTTGAACCCTGGACCTCCCGAATGCATGTATAAAATAGCAATTCTCTAATCATCAGACTGCACACTTTTTATGAATTTTGAGTAATGCATTAATAATTTTCGTTATTAACTATATCTACAAATTCTGTTTTATTTTTATTTTATTTTAGATTACAAACAGGATATGATAATGTAACAGCTCACATGTATAAAATAGCAATTCTCTAATCATCAGACTGCACACTTTATATGAATTTTGAGTAATGCATTAATCATTTTGGTTATTAACTATATCTACAAATTTTAACAAAATTTAAATTTTGTACATAATTGAAAAAATTAACAACTGATAGCATCAGATCATAGCATACTGAAACTCGAACATAATATAAAAGTATAACTACCTAATTCTTCTCTAAAGAATTTTATGCTCGATCATGCCGAAATGTAGTAATTATACGCCCTTTAATGCACATCATTAAAGTACACCTATTCATTATAATTCACTTGTTCAGCCAATGAGAAATCACCATTGTACCATTATAAAACCGCAAGTATCGATTATGCTCGGATATGCAATTGAAAGACAATTAGCGAAACGTCACGGAGGCTGGAAATCCAATACTGTCACAGAAGGTTATGTTCTGTTACTATAATAATTAGCGTTAATTGTAAATAATATTCAAATAAATTCAATTTGTCATCTCGTTTTTCAATTCTAAATCAATTTCCAGGTTATATCACTATTAATGTTCATGTTATTCTCTAGATTATATCAAGGTCAATGACATTCGTCCCTCGGAAAAAGTCAATACTTTCGCGTCTGCGCACATCTCACAATTTAGAAGGTCACTTCTGCTCTTCACTTACATAACCATAACATGAATACTTATGAATAATTTCAAGTTAGAAATATGGTCGAGCATAAAAAGTCGTATGAAACTTGCCTATAATGGTAATTAAGATGCTCGTATGAAAATTATGAAACTCGCTTGCACTCGTTTCATAAACAAACATACTCGCGTCTTAATTACTACCATTATAGGCTCGTTGCATAATGTACTATTTCGCCATATGTAACCTTGTATTTGAATAAAGATAGGTTTTAGTATTGGACTGACGCAAAATGATACTTCAATAATATTTGTATATTGTATCTCTAAATATTTCCGGGTTTTGGTTAAATGTACTGCCATATAATTACTCTTTCGTGTTTGCAGTACCAGTACTAATTTCAGGACAATTATGTAACAGCGCTATGTTCTCAGGAAAGTCTTATCTTTACATGCACGTAGATTAGCAGATTGCTCAGAAAATAAATTATGTTCACAGGAAGAATTTCTTTAAGTTAAATTGCTGAAATGTACTCTGTTTCAATTGTTTTCTTGTACAGTTGCTATATGCAACAGCTAAATTCATATGGCCACAATATTCTGATCATTGAGTTATAATTTTTGTTAGTCTGCAATACCCAAAATATATTTGTGTGTGTGTGTGTGTGTGTGTATGTGCGTGCGTGCGTTTTTTTTTTTACCAGTACTCACAGTTATACCACTTCTTGAAGACAAAAAATATATTGAACGATTTAATAATAATAATAATGATTTATTTAACCTGGCAGAGTTAAGGCCATACGGCCTTCTCTAACACTCCACCAGGAGTAAAACTGCGTTACAAAAACACTACAAATTTACAAAGTACACTACAATTTTACACACAAAACTGAATAAGATAATAATAATAAAATGTAAACAACAAGTAAGTAGAAATCAGACATAATATATAACATACAGAAAGAAAGGAAAAAGCATAATAAAATGTGAATAGCAGGTCAAAATAAGTGAGACATACAAAGTATAAAATATAAAAAAATAAGAATTTTTGATAATAATAATAATGATAAAAAATAAGAATAGTAATAATAATAATAATGATAATAATAATACTAATAGTAATAATAAAATAGTGCAGTACAAAGCATACAATGAATACAATATTTTTAAGTACACACAGTAAGGAAAATTATGATTATATATAACTCAACTTATCACATTATAGATATACCATTATCGGCAAATATGAAAACAAAAATATAAAATAAGTTAAATATCACTAGAACATAAAAAAAAGGTAAAACATGCAATACAACACTTGTCATAATAGTAAGTTAGTTTGGCAACTCGTCATAAGATAATTTTGTAAATTGGATTTGAAAGATTTCAATGTTCGGCAGCCCTTGACTTCAGGCGGCAGAGAGTTCCAGTGACGATAGGTAGCAACAGTGAAAGATGAGAAATACAGAGATGATGTGTGAAGTGGAATTTCTAGCGTGTTATCACGTTGTGATCGAGTATTAATATTATGATAGCGAGAGAGAGTATGAAAACAAGCGAATAAATAATAGGGGGATGAAGTGTGCATAATTCGATATAAGAGAGAAAGTGAGTGCAGATTTCTCCTCTCATGTAACCTAAGCCATGATAACTTCTCGAAAGAAGATGAGATATGATCATAGTATCGAACATTACAAATGAAGCGGACGCACACATTAGAACACGCTGTAGTTTCTGAGTGGAATCAATTCTGAGATCACTGAACAAAACGTCGCAATAATCGAAGTGAGGTAGAATGAATGTCTGTACCAGCGTCTGTTTTAATTCAGATGGATAATGATACAATCTTTTTAGTGAATGGAGAATAGAGAATACCTTTTTAGAATGAGAAGTTCTATTTGTATTAAAACATAAGCACATGAAACTATGAACTGAACTGATTTGAGTATCGGTACTGTTGGAGTAAGCAGCCACAGTAAGAGAAATTGCCCTTTTAATGCAGAAAATATCTGTATACTGTATTTTAAAATTTAGTAGGTATACAGTCCCAAATACACATTACATGAATATTTATGTCATGTAAACTAATAAGTATAATGTGCTATTGAGAAAATACAGCAGAGATGAGCATTATTTTGTCTATTTAAGTGTTACTATGTTACATAAATGTTGTTTCATAATATTGGTTATGCAACATTAGCCTATTTACAAGAGATTACATTTCTTAGTGTCTTTAGAGCTCAAATAACTTCTATTTTCTCGCAGTGAAGGAGTATGCAGGTCATTTTGTTGTAACTAGAACCATATTTATGCTTTGTTTATTTATATATGTTTGTTGAGCAAGATACATATATTTTTACTCGTTAATTGGATGATAAAATGGTGTGCACAATGTTTTTGGTTCATGTCTTCATAAATAAATTTAAAAAAATATGTCAGTATGAATCATTCTCTTGTCTAAAAATTACACCTGCCAACTATGTATAGAATGATACAGCATTTTTAAATAAACTGTAAAAAAAATATATACAGAGTGTTTAAAAAAATAGCCTACACGGCAAAATTTCAGGATTGGATTTCACACATGTAAAAGATAAAAAAATATTATATAAACATGAGTCTGGAAATTGATAATTATTGAGATATCAATCAATGATTTCATGTTAGTACATTACTAGCTTCAGTTTAGTTTTACAATGATGCACCATGTTCAGTATCTTACAAGTTGTGTTCTAAATGTCCACCCTCTGCCGTACTGCAGGTTTCTGCTCGTCATCTCATTGAGGTACTAACACGTTCAAAAATGCCTGATGATGTACATATTGTTTCACAATCCTGCACAATTCTTGCATGAAGTGTTGCTTCATCCTTCACAGCATTTGAGTATATCGACGACTTTAAATACCTCCACACAAAAAAAGTCCATGCTTAGATCAGGTGAGCGTGGAGGCCAAACAATTGGTCCACCTCTACCTATCCAGTGATCAGGATAACATTCATCCAGGTGTTCACGGATATTGACTAAAATGTGCAGGGGCACAATCGTATATATCTTGTCGAATTGCTAGTGAAATATCTTCCAACAAATGTCTGATATTTCAATAATTATCAATTTCCTGACCCATGTTTATATAACTTTTGATAATCTATTTGTGTGGAATCCAAACCTGAAAATTTGCCGTATATTTTTGAAATGCCCTGTATATTGGCTTCATCATCAGTCTGCATCACATCGAACAATGTGAAAGTCTTAAATCATACATATGCGAGTAATTTTTTTATGAAGCCTTGTATTCAGAAACAAGATTTTTATATGATGTGAATCTGTGAAATGGAACCTCAAATGTTTTTCCAATAGAGCAATAGTAAGAATTTTTATCATCCCTATAAATCAAAGTCTGTGTTTTAAACTATAATGCTTGATCTAATGAAGAGTACGATAATCTGTTCTCAGAGCTTAATTGCGTAAAATCTGGAGGGATTCTAGGGATATAATACATTGCTAACTTTTCTTCAAATAATTTCTGTACATTCACCATTATTGACATTTCCTTCCTAGAGAGAGTTTTAAAATTGAAAGTCATACTACAAGTTATTAATGCAGTCAATTATGTGGCTAGTCGAGCCCCTATTACCGGTCAATACAATAGAGTGAAAGGAACTTAACATGGCTTTCAAGTTGCATTATTAATCAGTTCACACATATTTAAAATTAGTAGGTGTGGCCCAGAGACCCATGAAGTCATAACATACGTGGATAAATATTAAACAGTGTGTTTCTTATTAACATCAAATGGAATAATTCTGTAGACCTAGAAAAGATATGTGCAATTGCATACTTTCTTTCTTTCAGTCGATAACCTGATATGCCTTGATTTTATGGGGAATGGTACCAAAATTGGGAATGTTATTTTAAGTGATCGTGCTTCATTTAATTTAGGATATTCCCTGTTATTATTATTATTATTATTATTATTATTATTATTATTATTATTATTATTATTATAAATTATTGTTAGTATTAATTATTAGTATTACTATTAATTGTATTTTTAATTAATAAGTTTATTATTGTCATTATTGAGTGTAATTAGTTACCACTGCCACTGGGTATATACCCATTGCAGTGTGAATAAATACATACACATACACATGTTTCGGTTTTGCAAAAGTGAGCTACAATATTAGAATTTTATGTAGGTTTAACTCCCTTGAACATTATGGGCCACTTTCATTTAGTTACAGATATTAATGAGTTACAAATTTGTACGTGTATGGTCCAATGATTTATACTCATCATAATATCGACAATTACTCCTTAGTTGCCAATATTCATGATCAGGAAATTATAAATAGAGGACAAATAAATATTACATATTGTAGATCTTGTGTGCCCGATTTTTGGAAAGACAGTTACCTGTACAAACAAAGTTATCTATGATTTAACGTGCTTATATGTTTAAAATGAGTTTCTGAAACAACAGTTATCTTCAAAGTTATCTGTGCTTCAACTGGTAACTATATATTGGCCTGTAGTTACCTGGTTGTTAGTACTGATTCGAACAAATACCTACATGTGGCACTACTGCATTACTGTTTCGTAAACTATAATAACTGATATTAAATAATAATATAGACTGCAATAAATTAATTTGCTATATTATCTGTATAGTTTTAAAATTTTGGCGTTTTATTTACGTAACTTACAGTAAATGTTCTACTTTCTGTGACATTATGATAATAATGTGTGTTTCAATTTCGAACATCCTAAACTTAATTTTCGTCATCAACTTCAGACTTTTCTGTTATGTGGATGAAATTATATAATAAAATGCTTCCCAATCAATATTACAATTTATCTGTCAAAAGTTTTAAAATAAGATTTTTTACTCTGTTTGAGAGTTTCTAAACACAAATTCGAATGAAATAATAAATTTAGTTAGATTTTGATAGTTTTCAGAGTAACACAATTTTTTAATATATCTTATGTACGATTGTATTGGCAAAACCTATTACTTATATGTTTAATGCCTTAATAAATTGAATTGAAAAGTGGATAAAGAGATTGGGTTAGATGAACAGAGACAGCTGCTTCGAGAATTGAATTTTGACATGAGCAAGATTATGTCCCGCGCCATGGCGTCGTGGTCTAAGGCATCCCGTCTAGGACTCGCGTTATGGAATGCGCTCTGGTTCGAGTCCTCATGGGGGAAGAAATTTTCTTATGAAATTTCGGCCAGTGCATGGGACCGGTGCCCACCCAGCATTGTGATGCACTTGGGGAGCTACGATAGGTAGCGAAATCCGGTTGCAAATACCAGCTATAACAGCTGGGGGGATCCACACGATACCTCCATCCTGGTTGGATGATCGTCCACCTCTGCTTCGGCATGTGGGCTTGAGGCCAGCAGCCGGCTGGTCGATCTAGGCCCTTCACGGGCTGTAGTGCCACAGTTTATTATTATTATTATTATTATTATTATTATTATTATTATTATTATTATTATTATGCAAGATATATCTGGTAAATTTGTAAGGAACCCTCTCATTCAGGTACAGGATTCTTTTACGTGCTGTAAATCTACGATACGAATATCCCAGCTTTACTTCCCCTTTGAAGGAAGAACTTCTGTCTCCCTCAAACCATGTTAGAACCCATTAACTTACATTCAGTGGAAAATATGCTAATCACTAGACCAGCATTTTTGATGATGAGGGCCCTCTTTCCTAACATTACTTTAGTGCGTCTCCTGGGCTAAGGTGTAGAATTAGAATCCATTCTGAACCATTTAGTTTGGAGTTAGATGACACTCGACATTCAGAGAGAGATTGGCCGTGTGTATCCCCTTATGAGGTCATGAGGGGTCACTTGCGATCAGATAAACTTACATCTATACATCCATCTATGTGTCTACAGAGCATAACAGCTGTAGTAATTTATTGATCCCAACAATGAACGAAAAGCAGACAAATTAATTCTCCTTCCCGCTTTCATTTTGTTGTAATGAAAACATTGCCTTTGTCAGGCAGGGGAGAGAGGAAACTTCGTAGATAATATCAATTTGAAAAGAAAATAATTTAATTATGTTTCATTTAATGGAAATGGACCACAGACCTCCATTTGTGAATCACTGAGGATCACAGATTAAGAAGAAATATTTTAAGAAATTCATTATAGTACTTAAAACACAAGCTATGGAATTTTGTGCCCACTTCATAATGAGTACAATATGCGAGGTTAGTCATAATGACTTTTATAGATCTTCAGAGCTTTTTTTTTTTTTTTTGTAATCTCTTCAAGAAAATTGCCAATAAGTACTGCAAAATAGAAAATAGTCCACATCTGTCGCCTTGCAAATTCAGCTCTATTTACCAATTCGTCATAATTAGACCGTGGAACTTCATGCAATATTGCATCAATTGTATGTTTTTATTGATTTTCCATATTGAAAAAATTAAAGTGGAGCTTTACCGATCATGGTTTTTACATTCGAATGAAGTCAACTTTATTTTGTATAAATGCTTATTTCGAGGGTTTTCCCTTTTAAATACATGTATATTTTTATTTTGCATATTTAAATCCATATATTACCATTTTTCCTTGATATTCCCGATTCATTACCTAATTTAAAAATTTCTCTCTGATAAAAATAATAATAATTCCTAAGATATATAAAAATTATATGAGAAATAGAAACAATACCGGTAATTATAGTCCCGTCACTCTAATTTCCGGCAGCCAATTACGTTGCAGGTCGGCTACATTTAAACGTGTGCGTCTTGCGATTCGCTGATGAAGACGTTATGAAGTTCCTAAGGCTCGATAAATACTTAATATAATCGCCTGGCATTTTGGCTCTTTCGTTGGCATTCGCAGAAAACACACGAAGACGTTATTTGCCGCTCAATTATTTGCTGAATTACAGTGCGTTTGATTTATTATCATAGGAGCTACGACATGATAATGTTTAACGGTGTGGCAAATAGATTCCTCGTATGGTAGCTCGGCAACGAAAGAACAAAAATGGCGAGCGATACTACCTACCTAGACTTTATAGAGCCTTCACTTCCTAAGACGTAAGCAAAGAGGAGGAGTCAACGCCTGGAATAACAGTATCGCGACTATAAATCCTTTAGGTAAAAAGGTAGGTAAAGGTATCCCCGTAACATGCCATGAAGGCACTTGGGGGGGGCATGGAGGTAGAGCTCCATGCTTTCCATGACCTCGGCACTAGAATGAGGTGGTGTGGCACCATGCTCTGACCGCCTTTTACCTCGGGGAAAGACCCGGTACTCAATTTTATAGGAGGCTGAGTGAACCTCTGGGCCGTTCTGAAAGTTTGGCAACGAGAAAAAATCCTGTTACCACCTGGGAGCGAACCCCGGACCTTCCAGTCCGTAGCCAGCTGCTCTACCAACTGAGCCACCCGGCTGCCATAAATCCTTTAGTGTTACTTTAAATTACTTTCATTTATATGAGATTATTAAACCAAGTAAACCCCTATAGTGTATTTTTACTGCATATATTTCAATTTTTAGCACATATTTCAACAACTTTTAGTGCATAATTACTATAAATGCATATTTTCAGGTTTTTTAGTGCATAAGTCTAGTCGTCATTATTATGCCATTATATCAAGGACCAATAATCTCTGCACTCCAAAGTGTTACTGATAAGTAAGTATATTGTGATACTTTTTACAGCTGTGCCACTGACATCCCAGCATCCTCCTGCCCTACAAGAGTATTATATACGCAACTGTGAGGCGAGTGTTCTCGTGACAACTGCAGACTTCGTGGATGTTGTCGAGCCTCTGGCCACCAAGACCAATGCCAAGCTTCTGGTGTTGGACGAGGCCTTACGCAGGCAGGCGATGGCACCCACACCTGGAACTCAGATTTCGCTATTTGAAAGTGGACTGAGTCCTGAGTTCTACAGGGACAGTGACGCTCTCATTATATATACTTCAGGGACAACTGGCGCCCCTAAAGGTTTGCATTTCTTCTTCTACATACTTATCATCATTTCTTCGCAAACTTCTTATTCTTTTTCTCCGACTTCTTTTTCTTTCTTCTTGAACCCTTTGTGATCCTTTCTCCTCTTCTTCGCCTTCTCTATTTCTTTTCCATTGTTTCATTTCCTTTTCCTCTCTAGTTCTCTTATTTTTATCATTATTTTTTTTCCTTCACTTCTCGTTTTTTTTCTTCACTTTTCCATGTCATCTTTTTTTTACTCCCTCTCTTTTTATTTTTTCCTTCCCTCTAATGATGAATATTTAATATCATCACGACAGAATCGTCCCTGTTTAGGAGTAATGTGGTGAGGCTAATTTCAACATTGTCTGCAGTTTGAGTTGCCAACATTTTAGTAGCCCTGGCCTGTTTCTTAGGATCTTCCATATTTTGCTCTACTTTATGCAATCACTCATCTCCCATATTTTTTTTGGGGGGGGGGGGGTTTCTTCTACTTTCTTTTTTATCGTGTAAAATAATTATTACTAAGTATTGATATATATATTTTGTAATAGAAGCTTGACAGTCGAGTAATTAGATAGGAAACTTAAAAAAATTAATGTAAGTACAAGATTGATTGCCTACGTAGAAAATTAAATATATAATTTATTTCCCAGGCATCCTGGGTTGCCAAAAACACAGAATAATACACATATAAGAATAATGATTACAGTAAATAGATGAGTCAAATTAAATGTGAACTTAGAGCTTAAATTTAAGAAATAATAAAATTGTACATATATTGTAACAATCACACACTAACGAATAGAAAATGGGGGAGGGGGAATTATAATATTCCGTATGAATGATTTTTCAGAATCGCCACAGACCCTTTAATGGTTGAAGTAATTATTTTTGGAATGATGTCATGGATTCCAAATGTTTTGATAGTGTTTACAGTTGATCGTGGGATGGTGCCCCTCGCTCCGATCATTAAACCATGTACTTCCCAGGTGCCTTCCATCTGATATTTTTCTCGAAAATACGGAATAGTAGGCTCATAAATTTGTTGTTTCTCTTTGTTGACCTCGGATGGTTGGGTCTGACTAATCTCAAATCTAACAGTTGGTCCAGTATAAAGCCTTTACTATTAGTCTTGTCTAGAGCCACGATGTCCGCTCTTCTAATTCCGCCGCCTTCAGACGCAACGTAGTGCACCTCTTCATGGACCTCGAAGGATCTTTTTCTAAGGGCCTGTGCTATTAGTTTTCGGATATTATGATGGCGTATTATAAACATGAATATTTATCGGTACTTACCATAATTATAGATGTGTTGGGCATTAAAGTTTCTAGTAATAAAATGTCTTCTTTGTATTGTAAATTGTCATCTTATGTAATTACACTTATTATGTAAAATCATGCTACTTCTTCTTGTAAAATAATATCACTTCCTTAAATGGAATTTTGTTGATACCCTCCCTGTTCTCCCTTATTAAGGAATACGTCATTGTTAATCTTATCTTCGGTATACCATGTGCTGTCCATCTGACTGATTATGTCACAGCGTCATTGGAACAGAGAAATCACGTGACAGTTACTTACTTAAAGAGACTCTTTTCTTTAAATTATTTTAAACGGTTGTTTAATATTACGTAGACTTCCAATTCTTAACTGTGAATATTTTCAGGAAAGAGCCCAACAGCCCAGTTACTAGCTTTTACAGATACCCCTGCAGTGGCTGAGTGATAAGACCTCCAGTCTGTCATGCAGGCAGTCCGAGTTCGAGTCCCAGTTAGGTCTAGAATTTATAATTCAAAAATCCATAGGGACACTTGTGGCAGACCAGATCGCAGTTGGAGTTTTTCTCGGGGTTCTCCTGTTTTTTCCTCATATTAGGTATCTACATCATTCCATCACCATTTCTCCATTTCGTCTTCATTCCATAGTATTCCCCGATCGCCAGCTGGTAACACATGGAGGGGGCTGGCCTAGGGACGAGGGTGTTGCCTGCTCGAAACCGGGTACACAGCGAACTTTATTGTAGTCTGCCAGTGTGAGTTTCTGTGTATGCGCCTAGCTTGAGGGTTAGCACAATAGATCGTAACAGATCGCAGTGCTGGGCCATAGTATCCCCTTCCTGTAAATTCCATTCCATTCCAGCCTTTACAGAGAGGCCAGCAGAAATGGGTGGGGGAAACCAGGATGTGACGTAACCACTCGGATAGACTGTTGTTGTTGTTTTCTAATGCCAGGCATTTGACAGTAAAGTCATTTGACCTCGTACACTCCAATATTTTTCAAAGATACTGTCATAGTTAGCCACTGACGCACAGATTTTGAGATATTCCGAATCCATTTCTTGGTTTGAGTTGCACAATGGGCAGTTAGGGGACTGATATATTCCAATTCTATGCAGGTGTTTGGCCAAACAATCATGGCCTGTTGCCAATCTAAATGCAGCTACAAACGATTTTCGTGGTAAATCGGGAATTAACTGTGGATTATGATGCAGAGAGTTCCATTTTTTCCCTTGGGATTGTGTTATCAAATTGTGTTTGTTGAAGTCTAAGTATGTAGGTTTAATCAATCTTTTCACAGAGTAATACGTAGATTTAGTAACAGGTCTGTAAGTAGCAGTGCTGCCCTTCTTTGCTAAAGCATCTGCATTCTCGTTTCCCAGGATTCCACAATGGGATGGTATCCATTGGAATACAATTCTTTTATTGAGTGATATTAATTAAGAGAGCATTTTAGTTATTTCTACTGTTTGAGATGAAGGTGTGTGTTTAGAGACTATTGATAGCATAGCTGCTTTGGAGTCTGACAATATAACTGCATTCTTAAATTCATTGATGTGGCATAAAAGATTCCTGAGACATTCACTTATTGCAATGATTTCTCCATCAAAACTTGTAGACAGATACATATTGCACCAAGGTTATTGATGATGTTGACGATGACAATGATGATTAAAAGCGAAATCGTAAAAAGAAAGTGAAAGTTCCCGTGAAAATTGCCCCATTTAATATCAGAAAATTCGAAACTATAACCATTTGATGAAGAATCGGTGGAGTGGAGAAAAATTCTCTCCGGCACCAGGATTCGAACCCAGGTTTTCAGCAAAATTGCTGCACGGAAATATCTTATCGTCGCCTGAATGCAAGAACTAGGTAACTTGATTTTTTCTATTTTGTGACATTGCCTATTTACTTATTTATTGCACTAAGGAATATGTCTTGTTTTCTTTTACCTATTTCTTATATTGGAAAATAGATGTTGCTGGTATCATTCGATCAGTTACCTACTTCTTGCATTACATTTTGTGCGATTTTTTCTATGCTATAAAAGAGATAACTAAAAAACGCAAATTTCGAGTTACCTAGTTCTTGCATTCAGGTGACGATATGTGCTTCAGTACATCGCAATAATATAACCATTTGGCTAAAGGCAAATTTTATTTTCCTTTTTCTATTACTCTTGCATCTTTTTCCTTTATACGATTCCTTTGCCTTTTCTTATGTTCACGTTCATTTCCCAGTTCGTTTTTTGCCTTGTATGGTGCGCCATATATCATGCAAATAAATATATTTATAATCTTTTTATTCCGTTTATTTACAGGTGTTGTCATCAGCCATAAAAACATTCAGGCTCAGGTGTCGTCTCTCACTGAAGCTTGGGGCTGGTCCCAAGACGACGCCATTCTGCATGTTCTGCCACTACATCACATCCATGGAATAGTGAATGTTCTGTTGTGTTCACAAGCCTCTGGCGCAAGGTAGAGTTGCTGTGTAATGTTTGTTTCCAATTAGTCGTTACACGTCATCACTACTAATTTATGGAGGTGTTAAATGAACTACAAACAGTCAAGCAGGATAAAATGCTGAAGCTAGTATGTGGATGTTATGACAGCATCTTTATTACCGGTACTTGCTTCATGCCAGACTTCGACATTCTATTTTTCTGATAGTGCTGGCTTTGTATTTGCAAGGTCCATGGTTCATTTCTTAAGGCCCATTCACAATGAAAATTAAACATAACCGTAACATAAACACAGAAGTTTGCGCTCAAGCTACCAAATGGGATCATTCACAATGATTCACATAAACACTGACATTAACATTGCCGTTAGACGTTAACATGAAAGTTTGCAAACTCCAAAATTTCATGCTTATGCTTACGTTATATGCAAACAGTACACAATCGTGGAGCGCTGAAGTATACGACAGAATATGAGGAAATGTCGTTGTTATGTTTCCATGGTTACCAAGTATGTTTGCTGTTACGTTTATAATGGTATGACTTCTTGATTTTACCGTAACGTTTATATTCTTAAGTTAACGCTTACGTTATGTTTAATTACTTAATTTTCAGTATCCTCATAAAAATGCTGGAATAGTATTTCCTTCTTATATACGCAGTGCTAACCAAAGAACATATTAAGAGTGCAGTAAATGAATCATAAGCATTAAATTCTTTTTTTTTTTTTAGTAGGTTATTTTACGATACTTTATCAACATCTATGGTTATTTAGCGTCTGAATGAGATGAAGGTGATAATGCAGGTGAAATGAGTCCGGGGTCCAGCACCGAAAGTTACCCAGCATTTGCTCAAATTGGGTTGAGGGAAAACCCTGAAAAAAACCTCAACCAGCTAACATGTCCCGACCAGGAATCGAACCTGGGCCATCTGGTTTTGCGGCCAGACGCGCTGACCGTTACTCCACAGGTGTGGACTAATTCCTTTTTACTTTTTGTGTGACTGTTTTGCTTAACTACGAAAAAAAAGTATGTCGGAGAATCAGTGGCGACTCATGATAATTTTTTTGTATGTAGGATATGAGATTGATGACTAATAATCAAGGCAGAAACTAATATTAATAATAACATAATATTAGTAATAACAATGATAATAATAGTAATAACGATAATAGTAGTAATAATAATAATAATAATAATAATAATAATAATAATAATAATAATAATAATAATAATAATAGAGCATGCAAAATCAATACAAGTAGGTCTATGTTAGTCTTTGACTCACCATTCTGGAACTGGCAATTTATTAGTAGTGAAGTTCGATTCTTCTCCCCTTTTTAGTTGCGAAGATGGCTCCTAAGCCATTGTACTACCCGATATTTACCGATGCTCCATCGTACGTTTGCCCAATTAATTTCTTGCTACAGTTAAATTCTTCTAAACAATCAAATACAACTTCAGATATTCTTTCGGCTGTCCTGTCATCTGAAAGTCCTGTTAATTCTTGTATTTATTATAGCTTATTTTATTTATTTTTATGTAAATTTTGTTTTTTTATATTATATAATTTTAAATTATTTATCATTTCGTTTATTCTATCCTTTTAAAATGACCAATGAACTGCATTTAAGGAGGCTATAAGGGTACTTGAAAACTCTTATTGTAGTCTCTGACAGGGTCTCCACCACCCAGAAAGAAGGGTTGTAGTATTAGGGTATGCTGTCATATCTCAAACACGGCTAAATTCAAGCATACCCCACCCTCCGCACTCACCCCTGTCCACTAACTTCACTGCTAGAAATACCGTTCGCTGTAAGATATTTGGATGGTTCCTCGGAAATTATTTCTGAGCTGTGCAGTGGCGACAAATCACAACAGAAAGTGGAAGCTTAAAGGAAATTAATACGTCGGGACGCATTGAAAATCAAAATCTGTAATTGAAATGTTTTCTGTCCTCAGAGGCACGAAATTAAACTGTAGTATCATCCTCATATCCTTCATGGAGGAATCGCCACTGCAGAGAATAATGTAAACATTCAAACGATTCTTAAATATTACTTAAAGCACCGCAGAATATTTTAAAATTAAATGAGAAAATATCAAGCAATCAATCTTCTTAATGTATCCAGCTGTTTGCTGACAACATCAAGTCCACTGTAGTCTATAGTCATTTCTTGTTTTTCACGAGAAATGAGGGGTATTTTGATCGGTGTTCATTATAGATGCCTGTTGCTAGTAGCCAGAGTTGGGGTGTAGTCAATATATACTGCAGGGCTGTGTCTTCTGCAACTGGTACTGATGATTTTAATTTACTTCTTTTGTGGTTTATGGATGGACAGTGTAGAAGAATGTGTTCCAGATCTTCATCATGATTATTACACCACAGACAAGTAGGAGTAAATGTGAAAATTTGGAACATTTTACTTTCAGCTTTAAAATGTGCAAAATTTAAAAGATTTTTATTGCTGTTGCATACAGGAAACGTTAAGAAATTTCAGTCAAAATTGTACTAATATACTACAAATTTATCTATAACATATAATACTATAGACCCGTTGCTCTAATTTCCAGCAGCCAATCACGTTGCAGGTCGGCTACATTTAAATGTGTGTGTCTTGTGATTCGCTGAGGAAGACATTTTTCATTTCTTAAGGCTCGATAAATACTTAATATAATCGCCCGCCATTTTGGCTCTTTCGTTGGCGTTCGCAGAAAGCACACGAAGACGTTATTTGCCGCTCAATTATTTGCTGAATTACATTGCGTTTGATTTATTATCGTAGGAGCTACAACATCATAATGTTTAACGGTGTAGCAAATAGATTCCTCGTATGGTAACTAGGCAACGAAAGAACAAAAATGACGAACGATACTACCTACCTAGACTTTATAGAGCCTTCACTTCCTAAGACGTAAGCAAAGAGGAGGAGTCACGCCGGGAATAACAGCATCGCGACTATAAATACAACATTTTTACCTTATAATTTTCCTATTTTATTTTTCTGCAAATCGAATTCTTATATTTCTTATAATTGATAATAATGATAATATTATTTTTTGGGTTAATTATATATCATTCTTCCATCATTTATACTCTCACATAAGTGAAAATAAACAAGAGTATATGACATTTTAACAGCAACACTATTTGTGAATGTTATAGGCTAACTATCATTTCCTTTTACTGCAGATGTGTTATGCTGCCAAAATTTGATGCATCGGTTGTTTGGAACCACTTGCTGGGTAAGAATGTATCAAACAATGAAGAAATAAATGTTTTTATGGCTGTTCCCACAATATATGTGAAACTTTTGGAAGAATATGAACGTATGGTTGCAAAGGATCCAAGCCTTCAGGAACATGTATACAATACATGCTCACAAAAAATAAGGTATGCTTTTAAATTATTGTTGTTGTTGTTGTTGTTGTTATTATTATTATTATTATTATTATTATTATTATCATTATTATTATTATTATCATTATCATTATCATCGTCACTGTTTAAATGCACTAAAAGAATGAAGTTAATTGATATGATGGAATTAAAAGCAAGATTTGTAGAATATATTTTTAAAGTGATAATTTTTAGCGAATATATATACACTATTAAAATTTCTACATTTGTATTTAACCAATCTTCCATTGCTTTACCAGCTGTGTTTTGGTCTCTCTGGTCCCAGTTTTATTTAATTTAGCTTTGGAATATGTAATTAGACAAATGGAAATACAAACAGACTCAACGGTAGTGTATAAATCAGTACAACTGATAGGTTGTGCTGATGATATTGGCATTTTGGGAAGGTCAAAAAAGGCGGTAGAAGAAGTTTTTACAGAATTAGATGGGAAGGCGGCAGAGATAGGATTATGTATTAATACAAATAAGACGAAAACAGTTCTTCAAACTAAAAAATCAGTACAAAATAAAGTTATCCAACTGAATAATACTGATATTGAAATAGTAGAAAACTTTAAATATTTGGGTTCTATAGTAAACAAGGAGAATGATGAATTAGTGGAGATAAAAGAAAGAATATTATGGGCTAACAAAGCCTATTTTTCAATGATCGACTTGTTGAAATCCCAAACAATACATAGGAATAACAAATACGATTGTATAAAACAATAATAAGACCAATATTGTGCTATGGTTGTGAGACATGGACCATGCAAAGTAAGGCGGAGGGAAGATTGAACCAGTGGCGTAGCATCAGTGTAAGCTAAAAAGCTCAGCTTCCCCAGTTAATAATAATAATTTCATAATAAACCTGCAGTTTATGAACAAAATTATTTATTAATTTTAATAGAGTTTATATTTATGCGTTAAATATTGTGATGCGGCAGCTCAGGATGATTTGTGATGCAGCAGTAAACAAGAAGCCTGCACACACCAGCTTCCAAGCAGACTGGTTTCTTTCACTCATTCTTCTGTGTAACCCACCCCGCAGATTCTCCATCCCATTCTAACTAAACTACCCTTGTCGCAAGGCACGCAAGAAGCTAGCTTTTACATTGAAAGTTTCCGAGTTATCCCTTTCGTGAGTTGTGTTCAGTTGAAGTGTTAGTGTGCATTGTGGCTGATATAATAAATAATGAGTGAAATAACAGTTCCTGACACCAATTTACTTGAATTTTTAGGACAATTCTATTATCAAGACTGACTTACGAACAAAAGTGCGATTTAAAAAATAAATGACCGTGTCTATTTGTTAGAGATATGTGTAAACCATGAAATCATATTTTACTACGTACCATTTGAGGTCACGCCTTATTGGTGTTACGAGGTTCCAACCAATCTTCGGACTGCTGACTTGACATTGACTACTATTTATTTTAAGACCATATTTTTGTAATACTTTTTCTCATATGTACATGAAAGACAACTTGAGTTAGCTTCCCCTGCCTAAAATTTCATGCTACGCCACTGGATTGAACAGCTTCGAGAGAATGATTTTAAGACGGATTTTTGGCCCAGTCCAAGATGAGAAAGGATGGAGAATAAGATATAATTCTGAGTTATATCAGTTATATAAAGATATGGAAGTATCCAGATTTATTAAATTTAGAAGATTTCAGTGGGCAGGACATGTGGTGAGAATGGATGAGAAGCGGATAGCAAGAAGGTCCTTCACCCAGCAGATGCATGGGAAAAGAATAGTTGGAAAGCCCAGGAAAAGATGGGAGGATGAAGTCAGAAAGGACGCCGTGAATATTCTAGGGATAAGGGCATGGAAAACGAAGGCCAGAGATAGAGAATATTGGAAGAGACGCCTTGAGGAGGCCAAGGCTCAAATTGGGCTGTAGCACCATAGCAGCAGCAGCATTTTGGTCTCTATATCCCCATAATTTGGAATGGGCATTAAAATCTCCCATTATTATAGCTTTATGTGATATATCAAAAATATTCAAATCAGGACTGTTATGTTGTTGTTGTTGTTGTTTTCTAATGCCAGGCGTTTGACAATAAAGTCATTTGACCTCTTGCACTCCAATATTTTTCAAAGATATTATCATGACCAGCCAATGAAGCACAGATTTTGAGGTATTCCGAATCCATTTCTTGGTTTGAGTTGCACAATGGGCAGTTAGGGGACTGATATATTCCAATTCTATGTGGGTGTTTGGCCAAACAATCATGGCCTGTTGCCAATCTAAATGCAGCTACAGACGATTTTCGTGGTAAATCGGGAATTAACTGTGGATTTTGATGCAGAGAGTTCCATTTTTTCCCTTGGGATTGTGTTATCAAATTTTGTTTGTTGAAGTCTAAGTATGTAGATTTAATAAATCTCCTCACAGAGTAATATGTAGATTTAGTAACAGGTCTGTAAGTAGCAGTGCTGCCCTTCTTTGCTAAAGCATCCGCATTCTCGTTTCCCAGGATTCCACAATGGGATGGTATCCATTGGAATACAATTCTTTTATTGAATGATATTAATTGAGAGAGCATTTTAGTTATTTCTGCTGTTTGAGATGAAGGTGTGTGTTTAGAGACGATTGATAGAATAGCTGCTTTGGAGTCTGACAATATAACTGCATTCCTAAATTTATTGATGTGGCATAGAAGATTCCTGAGACATTCACTTATTGCAATGATTTCACCATCAAAAACTTGTTGTTCCATATCCAAGTGATCTATAAAGTGAGAAGAGACAGCACGTAACACCTGCACCGGCACCTTGTTCTCTGGAGATCAAGGATCCGTCGGTGTATAAATGAAGCCAATTTTGTGGAGGGTACCTAATATTAATTGTCTCTAAAGACAATTGTTTCAGTATTTCAGTGTTTACTTCTGATTTCAGTATTTCTTCTGTTAAATTTAGATTATATTCTATATTCAATAGAGTTAAAGGGTTTGGTTTAATTTGTAAGTTTTCTTTTAAATTCGGGATATTGATTTTCTGTTTTAATTCTTGAACAATGGATATGAAACTTTCTTGAGTTTTCAATCTACAGAGAGGACTGTATGAATGCCAATTGTTTCCTGGCAATCTGATAAGTTTTTCATATTGAATCAGTGCTTTTTCTTCTATTGTCATTTTGATGCTGTTAATATTAGTGAGGAATCTCATAGAATCTATTGGAGTTGTTTTGATTCCACCAGTAATGAGTCTGAGAGCTTGGTTTTGAACATATTCTATGTCGTTTATGAAAGTGAAGTAATTAAAATTTCTCCGCAGTATGTCAGCACTGGCTGTGTAAACATTTTGTATGTAGTGTTCAAAGTATTCCTAGAGCATCCCCATTTCTTTCCTGCTAGTCTTTTTAGAAGGGAGAATCTTTTACGAGCTTTATTTATTATTTGGAGGATTGTAAACTGTTATTTGGAGTACTGACTTCACCTAAATGCTTACTGTACACCAGAGAAGAGGACATGGAGATGGAGCACCTGGCTAATTGTGAAACTCTTAGGACATTTGTGGACCTTCCATCAAAATATTGGGAAGCAAGAAGGATGATGACTTCATTGTTAAATCCAGAGCATTAGATACACACACACACACACACACACACACACAAAATTTCTACATTGTTCTAAAACTTTGACATTGTTTTTCTCAAAACATTGGTTTCCAACTTAAGCTGTTATTGCACCCAGCTTCTCAATTATAAGTATGATATATTCGGATTAAGTTAAATGTAAACACTCCCTACATCAAATCACAATACAATATATATATATATATATATATATATATATATATATATATATATATATATATGTATAAAAAGAAGTGTTAAGAGTAAAGGAAGTAAAGAGTTGTATCTTTATTTCTGTAAGAACTGCCATATTCTATTTGTTATACTGTGTATTAAAGACAGTATTTTCAGGTAGTTAGCTCTAAATTTAATTTAAGCATATCAATATTGAATTTAAATATTAATATTTAATCTAACAGTTCACACCAGATGGGAAATAATTTTCCCTCAGGTGTGGAATTCACCCAACCTTAGGTTATTCACCAATGATCATAATCTGAGGTGCCATGGTAAATTGAATTTAGCGAATTAATTACATTAAGTGGTGTGTGGATAAGCTTCAGGGCTTCTACCGTGTTGTCTTGGTGTTATTGGCTGACGTTTCGACCGCTGTGTTGTGGCCATCTTCAGAGCAGTTGTTGGATGAGGAAATAATCTGCCAGTACTTATATATATAGTAGTCTCGATGGGGGGGGGGGGGGGGAGTACTTGCTGTGATAGGTCGTAGGTTCTCCTTCTGGCATCTGTGATTGGTCCTACGTGGTCCAATCCGGTTGAGGTCTGTATGAAGGGGAGTATGCATATTAAATACTGGCCCTCATAAGGTCCGAAAGAGTGACCTTGATACCATGCCTGATGTCCGGATGAAGGGAGAGGCGCGTACATGTGGAGACCTAGTTTCTCGTTCCTAAGTATAGGTTGTAGGTTCTTCTTCCGGCATCTGCTTGGTCCTACGTGGTCCAATCGTGTTGGAGTCTGTGTGAAGGGGAGTATTCATATTAAATATTTGGGCCAATATGAGGACCAGTATTTAATATGATACTCCCC
This sequence comes from Periplaneta americana, assembly GCF_040183065.1. Taxonomy (NCBI): domain Eukaryota; kingdom Metazoa; phylum Arthropoda; class Insecta; order Blattodea; family Blattidae; genus Periplaneta; species Periplaneta americana. The sequence continues at coordinate 10,904,534 of NC_091119.1, read as the reverse complement.
TTCATACAGACCTCATCCGGATTGGACCACATAGGACCAATCAGATGCCAGAAGGAGAACCTACGACCTATCACAGCAAGTACTCCCCCCCATCGAGACTACTATATATATAAGTACTGGCAGACTATTTCCTTATCCAACAACTGCTCTGAAGATGGCCACCACACAGCGGTCGAAATGTCAGCCAATAACACCAAGACAACGCGGTAGAAGCCCTGAAGCTTATCCACACACCATGTTCACCAGCCACGGAAGCCTACGCGAACAATTACATTAAGTGTTTTGTTTCTAGACTGATGGTCAGTGGTTCAGCACCCTTGCCAGCTCCTTTGTTCAAACGCTGGGAGGATGTTACTGGGCATAAGCTGCTGGAACGATTTGGGATGTCTGAGACTGGCATGGTGCTGTCCAATCCTCTTAACGGAGAAAGAAAACCAGGTGGGGAAATCATCATCAAGCTCTGTGGTTCAATGACATTTCATCCCTCACTATTTATTACCTGAACTATATCCACTTGCTTACACCAGTTATGAGTTTTTGTTCAATGTTATTCCTCTATCTAGTAGCAAATAGTTTAACTTTCCTAATACAATAGGTTAAGGGTGTTTGAGAATAAGGTGCTTAGGAAAATATTTGGGGCTAAGAGGGATGAAGTTACAGGAGAATGGAGAAAGTTACACAACACAGAACTGCACACATTGTATTCTTCACCTGACATAATTAGGAACATTAAATCCAGACGTTTGAGAGGGCAGGGCATGTAGCATGTATGGGCGAATCCAGAAATGCATATAGAGTGTTAGTTGGGAGACCGGAGGGAAAAAAGACCTTTGGGGAGGCCGAGACGTAGATGGGAGGATAATATTAAAATGGATTTGAGGGAGGTGGGATATGATGGTAGAGACTGGATTAATCTTGCACAGGATAGGGACCGATGGCGGGCTTATGTGAGGGCGGCAATGAACCTTCGGGTTCCTTAAAAGCCATTTGTAAGTAAGTAAGTAATACATTCTGGATGTGCTACTTCTTATCTGTGTAGTCTAAGGCAGCGTTTCTCAAACTATGGTCCGCGGACACCTGTGGTCCTCGAGATCTGCCCTTGTGGTCCTTCAAAAAGGAAAGAAGAAAAAATGAAATTCAAACGAATTGCATATCACACTATAGCTGAAAATTTCAGAGTTTGGAAATGACACATGGCAATCACCTTTCACTTTTTCTTCCAGTACTGACATTTTATGAAATTTATTACCCTACCCGTCTATCGACTTCCCACTCTACTCTCAGCAACAAAAGAGGGATTTAAAGCACTATGAACGTGGCGTTTCTCGCCATCTTTTCCCTGCACATCAGCTGATGACATGTGACTAAGTACATTGGCATATCTTCCAGATGTATTCTCAAAACTAAACGAACAAAATCTCTGTCTACAAGGTAATTCTTTGACTGTTCTCAATGCGCATGAGAAAATAAACTTGGTTTGTGGGTCAGTTCCGTAAAACAGACGATTTTTTCACTATTTCTAACCCTAAGTCTTTTTTGGTCGAAAATGATTTCGTTATTGGAAAAGAATTATACAATGACATATCTTCGCATCTCGAAACTACGACGTCACAATTTGAAACTTATTTTCCAAGTAAATATGACGAATTTTCATGGGTTCTTGATCCCTTTCATTGCGATATTGAAAATAACAAACTTTCATTGAGTGAGAGAGAACAGTTAATCGAATGACACCGGACTTAAAGTGAAATTTCAAGTGGAAGGTATGGTTAATTTCTAGACCTTATCACAAGTGAAAAGAGAATATAGTGAACTGTACAATGATGCTTTACAGATTATAACAGTTTGCTTTATGTATCTGTGTGAGAAAGAGTTTTCATCACTAACTCTAATAAAAACAAAGTACCGAAATCGACTTGATGTATGTTACGATCTCCGATGTAAGCTTACCAGCATACATCGAAATAGAGAACAACTGTGCAAGAATCAGCAGGCTTATTCATCTCATTAATGTGAGTACCGACATCTATTTAGTTCGTTTAGTTAATAAGTTAAAGATTCTAATATCCTTGATTTGTTAAAAAACGAAAATGATTTTTTTTTCTATTAACATTAACTTAATTAGTTAATACTAATATAAAATTATATGAATTAAATTAATTTTAATTAATTAATTCTGTTTTAAAATACAGACGTGGACAAATTATTAACAAAATTGACGATTTTTATGATAATTCTGTTCACAAAATTTGACTTTTCAATTTACGCTACAGTTGACAATTTTTCATATTTCTATCATTATAGTAGACAGAAAAATACAAAAATGTCAACTGTAGTTTAAATTGAAGAGCCAATTTTTGTAAGAATATATAATAAATATATTTAATTTTGCTAAAATATGCAAAAATGTCAACTGCAGTCTAAATTGAAGAGTCAAATTTTGTCAAAATATAAAATAAAAATCTTCAGTTTCGCTAATTATTTGGAAATATCCAAAATGTGAACTGTAGTCTAAATTGAAGAGTCGAATTTGGTAAAAATATATAGTAAAAATCTTCAGTTTTGCTATTAATTTGTAAATATGCAAAAATATCAAATGTAGTCCAAATTGAAGAGTCAAATTTTCTAAAAATATACAATACAAATCTTCAATTTTGCTAATAATTTGGAAATACGCAAAAATGTCAACTGTAGTCTGAATTCAAGAATCATATTTTGTAAAAATATATACCGTAATAAAAATCTTCAATTTTGCTAATAATTTGGAAATACGCAAAAATGTCAACTGCAGTCTGAATTCAAGAATCATATTTTGTAAAAATATATACCGTAATAAAAATCTTCAATTTTGCTAATAATCTGTCCACGTCTGTATAAGTATACTGGTATTAAAATATGCTTCAAAAATGATAAATTTGCTTTCAAGGACACAAGAGGAAGGTGGTCCGCGGAACTGTTCTGACTTAAAAAAGTTTGAGAAATGCTGGTCTAAGATATCCTGCCTTGGACCATTGTTACGAAATGACAATGATTCAAGTCCTCATGAGGGAGGGGGTAAATATGAAACGAGGCTACAGGCATTCCTACAGAAAACTGCGTTAACACCAAATTTGCCCACTAAAATTACAGTTGATCTTGCTAGGATTTGAATTCGGGTTTCTTTTCACCCACATGTATAAATAAGTATGTTTTTCTGCAACTAGGGTTTGTAGGCACTCCACTCCCAGGGATGGAAGTGCAGATAACTAGGCCTGGAAGTGAATCCAAGTACGAGATCTTAGTGCATAGCTCAGCAGCTGCAGGGACAACTGTATTATCAAAGGAAACAACGACTGGTGATCTTCTAGTAAGAGGACCCAACGTTTTTAATGGTTATTGGAAGATGCCTGAAGCAACGAAGAAGGAGTTTACCGATGAGTGCTGGTTCAAAACAGGTAAGAAATGAGAAATATTGCAAAGGCCCATTCACAATGAAAATTAAACATAACCGTAACATAAACACAGAAGTTTGCGCCCAGGCTACCAAATGGGATCACTCACAATGATTCACATAAGCATTGACATAAACATTACCATAAGACGTTAACATGAAAGTTTGCAAACTCCAAACTTTCATGCTTATGCTTACATGATTTGCAAACAGAACACAATCGTGGAGCGCTGAACTATACGACAGAATATGAGGAAATGGTGTCGTTGTTATGTTTCCACGGTTACCAAGTATGTTTGCTGTTATGTTTATATTCCCATCGTGAATGATGGTATGACTTCTTGATTTTACCGTAACGTTTATATTCTTAAGTTAACGCTTACGTTATGTTTAATTTTCATTGTGAATGAACCTTAATTCTTCATTCTTGACTCACATACTTTTAACACTTGTTTATTACTAATGATAATATATATATCAGCTCAAAGAATTTGAGTGACCACAAGGGTCCTGAATACAATAAACATGTACAATATAATGTGATGTGATACATTAAAGAAAAAAGAAAGTTAATTGTTTAAGGCAAATATAAGTGGATTAATTGAAATAGAAATGATGGTGTAATATTTGAAGAGAATTCTTGATAATACTTATAAGAATAGACATTACATAATCAAAAGGAATGTGAAGATCCTTAAGATAATTCCATGTGAATTTTGTAATTGAACCTCTACTGCCAAACAGCAAACCAATGACAGACCATTGTTTAAGAGGGACGTTGTACTTTTGAGAAAGATAAGGCAGACAAAGTTCATATATAGACTTCTTCGCAATATCAACTTCGGTGGCCTGATTTATGTTTCTTTCGAAACGGATGGTAGGGTCAAGAACAAGAGCCTGTTTTAAGCGTCCGTTAATAGCAACAATGTCTGCCCATCTAAAAGAACCATCTGATGATACACAATGTACTTCCTCATGAATCTCCCAATTTAAAGTTTTTAACAATATCGCCAAAGCATGTCGTACACGATGATGTCTAGCATTGATCAGCAGCTCGCCTTTGGGACATTGTCCAAGCACGTGTCCAAGTGTTGTTAAATTAACAGCTTTTTTACTTTACTGTGTTACCTTATGAAACTTAATATGGTATAAGAAGTTTGAAAATGGCGACAATTCACGCCGAAATTCCAGAAATGTAGACATCACATTAACCAAATTTCAACAACTTCTAGATACAATGAAATCGACATTATTAAAAAAAAAAAGTTTGCCCAATAACAATTTTTAAATTTGATAAAGTATTGGCAATTCCAACTTTATTATATGACTCAGAAACATGGAATTTAACATTGAGACAACTTCGAAGAATGGAAATCATAGAGATGAGACTGTTGAGAACTTCTTCTTCTCCTCCTCTTCTTCTTCTTCTTCTTCTTCTTCTCCTTCTTGCTTATCAACCTGTTCCACCAGATGGGGAATCGCTCCATCTCTTTTTAGGTCTTCCAGGGCTTCTTCTCCCTCTTGGCACTCCATCTCTTACTCTTCTTACTAGTCGACTCAATGGCATGCGTTCAACCAGTGGCGGCTGATTGACTGAGGCAAGTGAGGCCGGGTCTCAGTCACTTGGCTTAACTGAAATCAAATTTTGTTTTTATGTGATGTATTAGTTATTTGAATGAAGCATATATGACTGTAGAAGTATTTGAAAACTTTGCGATGTATATAGACCTGTTTTGCAGTAAAATTTGTTCCTCAGGCCAGGATCGCTCGTGCTGGGTCTGCTTCTGAATTTTCGTGTGTTTTCGCGGGCTTTTGAGATTGCGCTTAAAACGTTGTAACTGAGGCACAGTTCGTCAGGCCTCGTGGCCTGGTCAGGTTTCATTCCTCTCAACCATGGGCCCACCTCAAGGGTAGAGTGGGGTGGGAATAGGGTGACTTGTCTTCCTAAATAGGCCATAAATAACAAACATTCCAGCTCTTTGGCAGGCAGAGACCCACACTATTTTCTCCTCTTATATCTTAGTTTATGACGTATGCGAGGGTGTTGTGCTATTGTACTTCGTGTAGTGAATCTGGGTCAATGTTGTTATGTATTTCGGGAAAATATAAACAGAAACAAATGCCAGAAATAATGCTGGTGTAGTTAATTCATTGTTAGACTGTCCTTTTTCGAGAAGAAATAATATTGAAAGAAAGGAAGTTTTAAATAAAGAGAGAGCCGACTGAGATACCTACGACATCGCTGACAATTTTTCTGACAGATAATCTTAAAACGCGAGTTTCTATTGCATCCTGGTATGGGCAACATAAATGGTTAAGTGGTAATGTGATGCAAAATAAACTTCTCTTGGCCTTGTTTGTTGCTGTCAATGGAAGAAAATAAAAAGAAAAGAAAGAAAGGGGAATTTCAACACATAATATGGGATGCTTCATCATACTGAAACAATCACTGAAACTCAGAGCATAACAGCTTATTTGGTGAGTGAAATTATTATTTTTTATTACTAGTAATAATAATAGACTAATATTAATAATAATAATACTACAGTAATAATAAATAAACATTTCCTATCGGAGGCACTTAAAGTAGTTGCATCTGGCCTCACTGAGGATTTCGATCACCGGCCGCTACTGCGTTCAACATGCTTGTTCCATTCCTCCCTCCTTCTAGCAGTCCACTCCCCAATAGGCTGAATATTGCAGATAACTCTAATTTCTTTATTTCGTATTCTATCCAATTTGGTTTAACCTGTTGTATTTCTTAAAACTTTCATTTCTGTTACATTCATCATTTGTTTTGTTTTTGTTGTGTTGAGACCTTCGGCAGGATATACAATGATCACAAAAAGAACGTCGACATCAGGAAGGAATTAAAAATAACCATCATCACCAATACCATATCAACATACTGAAACAACTGGTATGAACATGTATCACATATGTCCAACAACAGGCTGCCTCAGAGACTATTGCATTAAAATCTTGTAGCCATAAGTATATAAGCACTCAACTGTACTTCATGTCAGACCTCAGACTTAGGTTAAATGCGTATTTTTTTCTGTAGGGATAACTAAAACTAGTTAAATATCTTCACATTTTATATAAAATATTAATGTTTGAAAGCAGTGTTGTGGTGCCTAAAATTGCCTATTTCTATTTGTTACGTATATATTTTAAAATTTTCGAGTAGTAGTGAAAGAGAAAGTTTTGAATTTCATGGGGTGGGTATGGTTCAAATATCCTGTAATAGTTTGGTTGTAGGAGTAAAGAAATTCCTGGAAGGTGTCTGGTTTTGTTGAGCACTTAAGCAGACAGTAGAAATGTGATGAATCTGGAGGATATAGTTGTCCCTAAAGAAATCAGAATGGCAAATATTGCTAGATTTAAATAAAATGGTTCTGTCTAAGAAAAGGCGAAGTTTCACAATAGAAAATTAGAAAAAAACGTTATGTATTGTAATGCCAATTATGAATAATGTGTTAATTGTAGATTCATTGGTAAATTCATCATCATCATCATCATTCTTCACGAATTAGGCCTCTGTAAATCTGTTTCGGCCCCATCTAGCAGTCTTCTAAAAGGTCTTCCTGGTCGACGATATCCTCTAGGTTTATACTGCATCATAATTTTTGGGATTCTTGAATTTTCCATTCTTCTTACATGATCTAGCCAATTGAATTTGTATCTGCTGATTTTTTCTTCTACTGACTCTACTTCTAATTGTTATAAAATTTCTTCATTCCTTTTTCGGTCTAAAAGAGTATATCCTGCTGTCCTCCTGAAAAATTTTATTTCCGTTGCTTTGATTCTGTTCAAGTATCATTGGTAAATTAATTAATTTAATTAATTGTAATATGTATTAGCAACCGTAGAGCAATGAATTCATTAAAAATTATGTACCAGTATTCATAACAAAAATAAAACAAAATGAAGTTTCTAACTATAATATCTTTTTACTGTTTTTTTTTCACTATATTGTAATGTTTAAGGGGTTAGGTACAGCTTACAGCAGTAAAATTTTGGAAATATTCAATATTTTTTTCCTCCATTACTGTATCTTGTACAATAATGAAAATTAGCATGTGTAAAACACTATTAGAAATTGGGAAGACCACGAAAGCGCTGGCATGAGACCGTAACAGATCCTGTAGGGTCTAATACGTGAGGGATATGATGATGATGAAAACACTGTCCTTTTGCTATATGAAAAAATATTTTTACGATTTAAAAAAAATTATTTACATTTTTCTTTTCAAAATTCAGTTCACTGTGCAGTGATGAAGCGTTTCCCACTTAACTCAAAAACTATTCGACATTCTGTGATGAAATTTTTTGTGTGTATTTATGCATATCATATCTACAATATGACGCAAGATCGCTTCTCTACCTTTGATAGATCTTCTGATAAAAATAAATTCATTTTAAAAAATGGTCAAATATCAGTATTTTCTTCTAACACAAAATAAAAAAATATTATTTATTAGGGAATATAGTTTAAAGAGCATGATATTGTAAACATGAGTTTCAGCAATAAAATAAAAGAGAGAGGACATGAAAAAGTTAACAAGTTTCTGAGTTATGAGGGAAACGCTTCATCACTGCACAGTGAACTGACAACATTTTGAATTTGCAAAAAAGAAATATAAATAATTTTTTTAATCGAAAAATATGTTTTTCGTATAGCAGAAGGACAGTGTTTTACACATACCAATTTTCATTATCGTACAAGATACAGTACCTAATGGATGAAAAAAATGTTGAATATTTCCAAAAATTTTACTGCTCTAAGCTGTACCTAACCCCTTAATATCTCTAATTAATTGCATTTTTATAGCCATTGTAGTTTGTGTGGATAGAAATTACATTTTAGCTGCTTGAAGTTGTATTTTTAGGTGCCTAATCTATGTTTTGTGTGCCTGTTTTGATAAATTCAGAGCCTCTTTTAGTGGTTTTTAAGTGCCTAAAACTTCGAGGTCTGTAATCATGTGGTGATCTACGATGTTCATATTGTTTTAATTTTCTCGCTAGGGTTGTTATAACACAAATGAATCAGTTGTGAACTGTACAATAATATTATTGTACGAGTACCATTTTCGACACTAAAAATATTTAATAGCATTTTATTTCAATTTATATCAGTAAATTGAAACTGGTTGTACAAATATTATCTTACAAGCAGTTCATATATTTTGTTTCGGAATATGTATGATAAGACTTTCTTGTGTTAAATTCTAATGTACCTTGTTACATGTTTCGACCTATTATGTGTCCAGTTCTGAAGATGACCCATAATAGGTCGAAACATGTAACAAGATACGTTAGAATTTAACACAAGAAAGTCTTATGATACTCCATTTTGAATGTTGCGTACACTACTTTTAACACTTGAATATAATTAATTGATTAACTAGTGGACTTACTAGTGTTAATTATGTAAGATTTGTGCAGCTTACAGCTGTTTCAGTGACCCCATACAACACAAACATGCTTCATTCAGGACAATGGTACACAGATTACTCAACATACCCATGAACCAACAACACTACAATGAAGAAGTGAACACAATCAAATACATAGCACAAGAAAACGGATACAATCCAAACATAATAGACAACATCATAAGGAAGGCAAAACAAAAACTTAACAAACACAAAAACACGCAAAACACAACACAAACACAAGAACACAAGAAATACATCACACTAACATATGAAAACAAAAGCACACATAAGATCGCATCTTCATTCAGAAAGCAGAAATACAACATAACATACAGAACAGAAAACACACTACAAAGACATCTCAACACACAAAAAACACAAACAAATAAATACGACCACACAGGTGTATACAAACTCACATGTAATAGTTACGATAAGTTCTACATAGGACAGACAGGCAGATCATTCCAAACACACTACAAAGAACACATTAAAGCAATAACCAGAGGACACAATACATCTACATATGCCGATCACATAACCAATGCTAACCATACATACAATAACATAAATACGGACATAGAAATCCTACACATACAACCCAAGAACCAAAAACTCAACACACTAGAACAATACGAAATATACAAACACACTAAAACACACCCCGATCAAATCCTCAACACACAGATCAATTTCAGTACACACACACTATTTGACTCCACTCTTCAACACCTTACAACAATCAAACACACCCACATAACAGGCAGAGAAGTTTGAGATGATGCCGTGATCTAGTAGGCTCTGAGGATGGTGCGTGAAGCACTGAAACAGCTGTAAGCTGCACAAATCTTACATAATTAACACGAGTAAGTCTGCTAGTTAATCAATTAATCTTATCATACATATTCCGAAGTGATACAGTGTTAAAAGTTGTGCAATCAAGATGTATACTGTATATATTTTGTTATTGTATACATAATTTTACAGGGGACACTGCACAATATGCTGAAGGAGCTTTCAAGATTCTTGGGCGTTCTTCAGTGGATATAATAAAAACTGGAGGCTATAAAGTCAGTGCACTGGAAATAGAAACTCACTTGTTAGGACATCCCGACATCATAGACTGTGCTGTGGTTGGTCTACCAGACAATACATGGGGTCAAAAGGTATTGCGAAGCTATTGATATTTGGTAGATATGTGGTAAATGAACCTCGTGTTATTGAAATGGAATGAAGCTTATATCATAAACTAGGCCGTACTGTACCTAGATTCCAGGACCCAAGTAAATGGAATCATGGTCATTTTGTCCCATGTTAAAATATAAATACAGTGAAACTTGTTCAAATCAGAACCTGAATAATCCAGAATCCTGTCTATTTCGGAACAATTTATTGGTCCCGGCGAAATTTGTATGTATTATGTGTAATTTTTCCTGAATAAAACGGAAACTGTCTGCTACTACTCAAAATGGAAACAATATTTTGGACACACTATATTTTGAAACAGCGTGTAATTTCAAGGAATATATTAAATATGTAGGTCACTAAGATAAAAACAAGTTTTCTTTGCAAAATTGTAGAGGGTACGAGAGAGTGTTGGCCTGTCGGTCATAAATTTTATTACCCTGTTGACTAGGCAGACGAGTCCCTTCAAAGATTTTCAATGCTTCACACCCGTTTACTGTCGTAGCTAAACAGCGCAAATGTAGTGATTTCCAGGTAAAAAAAAAGTTGCATAAAATGTGGCATTAACATTAAGTGATGAAGTAAAAGTTATCGAGTTAAAGGAAAATTAGAAACAAAGTCTATGTGAAATAATATTGAAGTTCAGTTGTGGAAAACTCAGGTGTGACACTTTAAAAAATAAAGATCATAATGAGTGAGTGGCGTGCGGCCAATATTGGTGACACAAAAGGAACCAGAAAGCAACTGTTTATGTGAAAATAAATGAACTGTTGTGAGAGTGGGTTCTTCATGACCTTTCAAAGAACAAGCCAATTTCTGGATCTATCCTGCAAAACAAGCTATTGAACTGGGAAAGAAATTAAATAAACCAGAATTCAAGGCTTCTAATAGATGGCACTTAGTCCAATTAATTAATAATATACAGTGATATGCAGTACAGTATTAGAGTATAGTGTTGGATATTAAATAGAATGAGATTAGTAAACTTCAGTAATGTTTAATGACTAATGAGTGAGTTGCGATAATATTTATACAGAAAATGAGATTTTAATCAAGATGATTCACCAACGGAATAAGCGACAGAAAGCTGATTTAATGTGATGAGTGTTAAATGGAATATTTTGTACTTCTTGCAGTTTGCGGTATGCCATTTTGTTTTTCATGTATATGAATGACAAAATATTCTATTTTAATGTCACACCTGAATAATACAGAAACCTGTCCACAACGGAAAAAAAATTAGGACCATGTCACTTCCATCTTGAACAGGTTTCACTGTATCAACAAAAAATCACAATTTTTTACTGCTTTAAAAAGTGAATGTTCATTATGTATTCACATAAAGGTTATACAATTGAAAATAATTAATATTTATTTATTTTCCAATGACAGGTATTGAGATTTACATCTTTAACCTAACACAACTATAATATAAAAAATAAAATAAAATAAAAAAGACATAGAATGCAAAATGAGAAGAAAATGTCCTTCATTGTTTCATTAAGTTCCTTGCCTCTCAGTATCAGTCACACTCTTTCACTTTGGTTAAGGTTGGACCAACTGCAAATTGAACGGTTGTTGTACAGAACGTAATCATGATGGAAACCTGAAAATGTAATAAAACATACCAGTATTTATTTTACTGAAATGTTGCAAACGCACAAACAAAGTAAATATTGTGCTTTAATCTTAATTTCATAGACTATCCTATATATATTTAAAAAAAATCTATAGATACATTTCTGTTAGCAACATAGTTTTATGCCAGTGAATCATTATTTCACGCTAAGAGAGATAGAATTCAGTCTTAAAAGATCAACTTAGAACAGAATGTCAGTGTTTCAAAAATTATTTTGAAATTAAAAAAAGAATTACTCTGACGAGATAACTTATTAACAGACAACCTTGAGGCCACAGTTCATGAAAGGCTTCTGTTCCTGCACAGAAATTTAAAACTTAATTATATTATGTTATGATATGATGTCTCCTACTTCCTACTTCTAATCAGAGACATAACCTTGCCTCCCATTTCACTTACCTGTCATCACATCATAATCTCTTCATACACACGCAAAATAGCCGCATACTAGCCGTACCAACACATAAGACATCATCGTATTCATCATCATACACAATCTCGCTCTCGCGCTTGAGGAATACCCTACCCAGTGACATCAGAGACTGTCGGGATTTAGTAGCGTTCAAAAGCAAGCTTATTAAGCACTAGCCGTACCCGTGCACTCCGCTGCACCTGTTAGAAATAAATATAAAGTAATTACATAATTAAAATAGGACATTTGATCCAGGGAACATTCGTGTTTGATAGAAGGATAAATCGTTTAATATGTTACTTAATTTAAATTGTATTTAAAATATTAAAATGCGATCATTTTGATCCAGAGACCACGCATTTGGTGCAATGACAATTCCTTTAACCTGATTCTTAATTGTTATTACCAATTATTTTTGGAAAAGCGAAAATTAACAGAAAAATTTTGGCTACAGATTTATTATTATGTTTATATTATATTATATTATGAAAAAGTGTGTTGATAACGGATGTACTCGAATTAGAAAGTTTTTAATTTGTTGTGGGAGCTCTTGAATCTCAGGAGGAACAACTTTTACAACAGCGCAACATAATCTGCTTGGCTCATTACCCAATTTTTTTGCATTGCATTTATTGCATATGTATTTTATGTATTTTAACACGATTCAATTGAGCATAGTTAAAATTTGAATTATAAAATAATGGATTGCTAAGCTAACGTACTATTACTGCATACTAAATCAATACACTTTCGTTGTTCGTTAATTCTCTGAGATAAAAATGAATATGTTCATAAACATTATTATAAGAAATACAGGAAATGAATATACAGAATAACCTATCAAGTTTTCTTTGCATAAGAAGCTATTTTAATCTTACCTGTCCTCAATTCACTCACGAGTTACTGTAATAACATTATAGCATTATGTCCATCCAGAGAAATTACACTTTCCAATGATGAAATAATAATTAATTATACAAATCGGTTAATTTAGCTTCTGATATTACTTCATACAAGCACAGAAACATTCTCTGTAGGCTATCTTTCATAGCTTTCGATTTTTGCTGTCCAAGGCCCCTTATAGACGAAGTCATTTGTTTTTTATTTCAATACACCGCCTTAGATGGCAGTTATTTTAATTTTAAAACTCATTTATCTCATTAAATATCAGTCCTATCAAAATTTTTCAGAGAATAAAACTTATCAGAAATCATTTTTAAAGAAACTTTTGTTATGTAACATATTTCACAAAAAGCAATAATAAGCTAGATATTTCGATTTATTTAATTCAGGCCCCCTTATAACCTCCCTTTTAAATAACGTATTTTGAATGCCATATAGCCTATAATCTAAGTTACAACGAACTTAATTTATATTCCAATTTTCATCGAAATCGGTTCAGCCATTATCGCGTGAAAAGGTAACAAACATACAGACAGACAGACAGACAGACAGACATACAAACAAAAATTTCAAAAAAGCGATTTTCGGTTTCAGGGTGGTTAATTATATATGTTAGGACCAATTATTTTTGGAAAATCGAAAATTACCAGAAAAATTTCGGCTACAGATTTATTATTAGTATAGAATTTCTTACTGCGTAGAGTAGGTTTAATTTTCACTTAATTAATAAAGAAAAATGTTCCCCTCTTCTTAACTCTTACAATAAACTGTGTAGCTTTTATTAATTAGTTAATCTTTTAGTACTTTGATTTTTATTGTATTTGTAAATTTAATATTGATTGTAATTATAATTGTAATTGTATTCTTAATATTGTAGTAGTAATCCACTGGTAGAGGGGAAGAGAAGGCCTGATGGCCTTATCTCTATCAGGTTAAATAAAATACATAAATAAATAACAAAATTAGATACGTATTAAATAATAATGCTTATGCCTATATTTCTTGAAAGGTACCTTATGTTTTTAGACTAAATGTTTTTAATAGCCAATGTTTTCCAGAATAGGCCTAATTACTTATTGTAATAAAAGTGTAAATTTAAAACATTAATTCAAGTAATTATTATTCGATTTTCTTTGGTGTGTTACAACCATTTGTTAAGAAAAATATATTGAGAAAAATAATTTAGAAATGCTGGTACCCATAATAAGATTTTGACCAGTATTTTTAGCCCTAAATATGAATGATATTCATAAAGGATTTGAAGTAAATACATTACCATATTAATAAAATACGTGTAGTTATGGGGCCTCATGAGCATTCTTAACATACTTAAATACAGAGTATGAATACAAAGTAAAACTAACGTTATTCATTTTTCAGGTGGCTGTGGTTATTGTTACAAGAGGAGGAAAGAACATTATTCTATTACAGTTGCGGGAATGGTGCAAGAAACGGATGGCACTATATGCAATACCAACAATGGCAAAAATCGTTGAAAGCATTCCTAAAAATGCTCTTGGAAAAACAAACAAAAAGGAACTTATAAAAAAAATGTTTCCAGAAACTGTAAAATCGCAATTAGATTGAGTAAAGTGAAATGATATTAAAATAATAAAATTAAATTGGTTTTGTATTTTAACATGTATTATTAAAACTAACGGTTTTGAACAGTTGCCCTCGGCTGGACAGATACTGTTCAGTGCTTATTTGGAGCCCATTATTTCTCTCCTTTTCTCTTTTTTGTTCTATTGTAATCTGCAATCATAAGCACTTTGTCCTCTCCTTTGTCAGATTTTAATTGACTTTTACTTATTTCCAAGAAATAATGCTTTGATTTCGTATGTCTTCCTTCAGACTTATATTTCAGGTTTCGTGAATGAGTTCAAGTTCATACTGTTATAGAAGAATATAAATGGATGAAACATTATTTCTAGTACATTAATATATAATATTAAGTTACGTTACATATTGTAACACAACATGCTATACATGCGCACACACACACGCATGCACGCACACACACACACACACACACACACACACACAGTTCCAAAATTCGTGCACATGGATGAAAATTCCATGTTAGGAAGTATGGAAGTGAGATTTCGAGTAGGACAGTTGTGTTGTTGTGCAGTCATGAGTGACCACTCATATACTTGAAGATTGCTCCAAACAACGTCACTCATTAAACTATTGGAAAACATCTCAGGGAAGTTCTCAGAAAACGATCTTTCAAAACATTGTGCCAGCTCCCACATAAAGGTGCACATATGAAGAATGTTCCAAAACCAACTCCTCACTTCTAATTGCATTCGTCCTCAGCAGGGGCGGCTTTCGAAGGGGGGCTGCGGAGCTGCAGCACCCCCAGACATTTGTGGCTCTTGTCTCGTTTATGTTGTGAAATACATTTATTATACAGTCTCTATTTAGCGGCTCGAATTTTTTTTTTAAATTTCGCTCTCATTGACATGCACGCAGTCGTTATTGAAGTCACTTCCTCCCCTGGTGCTGCCAGAGCGAAACCAGAGACAAGGACTATAGGGTGAAGCCACTTCCTCCCCTGGAGCTGCCAGTCTCGTCTCGGATGCTTTGCGCGTTAGTTTTACCCCTCCTCCCTGCTGCCCCTTGCCGTGAATCCAGAGTTTCCAGGCGCTGCAAAATTTGCAGCAGTTTGTCAGTAGCGCGCAGTTTTAAATACATTTTCTTTAATGTTGTGAGTATAACAAGTGCAACAATGTTTAATTCTGTACAATATTTACAGTCTATTCAGTTCAGTACCTTAATAATTCAGGAGAAATGTGAAATTAAGTGCCCATCAGTTGAATGTCGTAATGGAAAGAGCCGCTAAACAAAATAGCCTACAAAACTCGCATATTTTTTGCTAATTTATCCAGTATCCCTGCTTTCTTCTCTCGATCTCCACACAGCCTGTATTAGATTAATGTGTTTCAAAGACAATTCCATCAGCTGGGGCAACAAGATGGATTTAAAATAAGAACAGTAAACGTTGTTCATGAGAAGAAGGAGCCATTGCTAGAATGTTTTCAAACCATAATGGAATCTGAAACATCTAACAACATCACAATAAATGAGGCAAGCGCCCTGGTGTGTACTCTTGAAAACCCTTAACTCAAATTTCTGGCTCAGTTTTTTTTCATTTATTAATGTATCATGTAGATATATTATACAACCAACTGCAACATCTCCAGTTAGATATTTCTAAGGTTCAAATCTACATATAAAATAATTAAGTTATGGTTTATTTCACGACACTCGCAACTGCAGGGGTTATATCAGCGTCGCCAGTGTGCCGGAATTTTGTCCCGCAGGATTCTTTTAAATGCCAGACAATACGGAACAGTGCACAGTTGAGCAGCGAGATCTGTGAAGATGAAAACCCTAAAAAGTGTCGTAAGGTCGAAGGGATTCAGACAAGGGTTGCGGGACTCAAGGAAGTGTGTGACCTCATTATCACAGAAGCTAACACCTGATTCCAGTTCATAGATCATCTGATATTATCTTCTCATCTGTGTAAGAAAAATTTGAATGCTACAAAAGATCATTTCCTGAAAATTACCTAAATGTATGTGTGAAGCTTTTTCCAATGTCCGATAAAGACAAACTAAAAACGTAACTCACTGTGTTGTATCAGAGATGCAGTCAAGCTCTTGCAGTTTCTTCTATCTGAGAACTTGCAGGCCTCATTTTCAGAAGTTGTGGCACTACTACGCATAGCTATCACCATACCAATGACAACTTCCGAACCAGAACGTTGCTTTTCGTGTTTGAAGAGAGTAAAATCCTATCTTAGAAATACGATAAGGGAAGAGAGACTGACCGCATTAGCTATGTTTTCCATTGTAAAGACTATGTTAAACGACATATCGGATTTTAATAAGACGTTGATTAAAAAATTTGCAACCTACAAGACAAGGCGCATGGAACTAATCTGTAAATAAGATAAGTTGCATGGTTTATTTTTGTATGCAGCCCCTCTGAATTCAGTACCCACGAGCCGCCACTGGTCCTCAGAATACATTAATGTCATCACGATATCTTGCAAGGTCATCACAGTGAGATCTGTCCCTGGCAGAACCTTCAGTATTACCGATTGTCGCCATTCCAGCTGCAGCGAGACTGAAACACTTGGTCACGTACTGGGGTTCTGTAAGAAGGGAGAGCTACTGCGTAACAACAGACACCATGAGCCTCTACAGCAATTGCCAACCTGCTAGAAACAGAGGATGAAAAGTACGTGAGGAGATTCATGGTGTCTCTGAAGATGACTCTGATAGAAGGGTAGATATAATTGCCATTGATAGAAGAACTCAGAAAGGAATGGTCTTAGACTCTGCAATATGCTTTGAGCAAGATACAAATCAGCCACAGCAAGCTAAATACTGTGTATGTACCTTGTCTTGCATACTTCAGTGAAGAATATAGCATCCTGCTTTACAACTGGGGTGTTACAGTCTATTTGGAGCAAGGGGATGTGTACCAAAATTCTCAGGTAGTGTTCTTAAATCACTTAAGTTATTCCTTTTAGAAAATTGTGATGGAAATTCTGAAGGCCTCTCTTCAAATCCTATATCATCATTTTTATAATATGTAAACACACAAATGAGCAAAACGAAAAATTATTTTATTGCTATTATATTTTCGTGTTTGTAATTCCTGGTCCCAGTGGTCGTCTTCATTTGAGGACGAATGATTTTGAATAAATCTTAGTACTGGTAGTCAAAAAAATAAAAATAAAATCATTACTAGTAATACTAAGTATTATGCATCCTTTTCTGTATTGTCCAAAAAGTATTTTTAATTTTTATTATAAACCTTAAAAGTAAGATATCAGACTTAAAATTGTGTGGTTTAAGTAGGTGTATTGGTATGTAATGAAACTGAAATTTGCATAACTTTACATACCATAATAGCTATTTGTACATTATAATTATCTCTTATTATTTTTGTGTTCCCGAAAATCCATATTTATACATAATAGAGACTTTAAAGGATTGTTAGTGATTTATACTAAGACTGTACTAGATTACTTTCTTGTAAAAATAACTACTGTACTAGCAGCAGGGCCGGCCCAAGAGATAAAAATTATTGTCAATAGTTGAGAATCTTTATTAAGTTATTTCACACTAGTCAATTAAATGCCGTAATTAATGTACTGTATCATAAATATTTGCCATTGCACCTTCTGCATTTAATGTTTCTGCTTTACACAGATCATGCTTAAGTGTGTGTATCCATTGCATACCCATTTCACTTTACATTATTTGGTTTTCACATACATTGCGTCGCATAACCAACAATGAATAGGCCTAATAACTTGTTACTCTACAGGCAACTGCTATAAGTCATTATATTTTAAATTCGACCTAAGCAGCTAATTTGAAACAATTTACACAAAAAAAAAGTTGACTATAAATTAAGACTGCATAGTAACTTAGTATTAAGTTTTTTTGACTTGTTCCATATTCTAGCTGTGAAGCAATGTACGAATACCATGGAATGTTAATAAATACAGGTTTTCCCTCAACCAATTGAACCAGAATTGCTGGGTAACTTGGGGATTCTTGTACAACATACAGCAATTACCAGATTCTGTCTCTGAAGTCAAAATGCCTTAATATCCAAGAAATTCTTCTGCATCAGACGTCAGAAGAAAGTTATGTTAACAGCTAGAAACTCTATGATGAACTATTACGTTTACAGGCAATAGTGAAGAATGACAACAGTGTGGCCGTTTGGTGATAAAATCATTCACAGACCAGGAGTGGTAAGCACAATTAGTCTCAGGCTGTAGTGCAAGCTTTCAGACCCCTCTTCTGTAAAAAAAATTCCCGTATGCTGGCTGGTGATGCACTGAGGAAGCTGGCCTAAGGACGAGTGGGGTTGCCTGCTTGAAATCGGGATACACAGTGAACCTTAATGTAGTCAGTCGGTCTGGATTTGGTAATGTGCCTGGGAGTTTGCGCTAACAGCAAACTTCTGCCTAAACAAACTAGGCAGCTGCCTAGTATAATAATAATAGAAATGAATACAGTGAAACCTGTTCAAACCGGAACCTGAATAATCCGGAATCCTGTCTATTTCGGAACAATTTATTGGTGCCGGCGAAATTCGTATGTATTATGTGTAATTTTCCCTGAATAAAACGGAAACTGTCTAACGCGGAAATGGAAACTGCCTGCTTCTGTTCAAAACAGAAATAATATTTTTGGACACACTATATTTTGAAACCGCATGTAATTTCAAGGAATATACGAAATATGTAGGTCACTATGAAAAAAACAAGTTTTCTTTGCAAAATTTTAGAGGGTGCGAGGGTGTGTTGACCTGTCAGTGATAAATTTTATTACCCTGTTGACTAGGCAGACGAGTCCCTTCAAAGGTTTTCAATGCTTCACACCCGTAAACTGTCATAGCTAGACAGAGCATAAGTGTAATGATTTCCCTTTAAAAAAAAAAATTGCGTAAAATGTGGCATTAACATTACGTGATGAAGTAAAAGTTATCGAGTTAAAGGAAAATGAGAAACAAAGTGTATATGAAATTATGTTGAAGTTCAGTTATGGAAAACTCAGGTGAGACACTTTAAACATAAAAATCATAACGAGTGGCTTGCGGTCAATATTGGTGACATATTGTAAAAGAAAACAAAAAAATCTGTTTATGTGGAAATAAATTAACTGTTGTGGGAGTGAATTCTGCATGACTTTCCAAAGAACATGCCAATTTCTGGATCTATTCTGCAAAGCAAGCCATTGTACTGGGAAAGAAATTAGATTAGTCAGAATTCAAGGCTTCTAATGGATGGCTCCTAGTCCAATTAGTTAATAATGTGCAGTGATATACAAAACAGTATTATAGTATAGTGTTAGATACTAAATTGAATGAGATTAGTAAAGTTTAGTAGTGTTTAATGACTAATGAGTGAGTTACGATAACATTTATACAGAAAATGAGATTTTAATCAAGATGATTCACAAACGGAATAAGCGACAGATGTGAGTAGTGTTAAATTGAATATTTTGTACTTCTTGTAATTTGCGGAATGCCATTTTGTTTTTCATGTAGACGAATGATAAAATATTCCATAATACCTGAATAATACAGAAACCTATTCACAAAGGAAAAAAAAATTAGGACCATGTCACTTCCATCTTGAGCAGGTTTCACTGTAATATTTCATTCTCTTTACTGTACATACTCAGAAATAATGCAATCTGTAGACTATAGTGAAGTCATCTGTTTCTTTGCAAAGAAGAAACTTCGTTATGTGCCAATGTAATCTGCAAAAATGTTGTGTAAAAGGCATAGTTGGTATTTGTATATTTCATTTCTAAGTCTGTTTGTCTATTTTATAAATTCAAAGTAAAGTTTGTGTTTTGCTAAATTACCAAAAACTCTGTTAACTGATTAGGGGCCCTGAGTCTGTCCGAGCCTGGTTAGCACAATAGATCTTGGAAGGTCTCGGTGCTGGATCATAGTGCCCCCTCCCGGAAATTCCAATTTATTTTGTAAGAGCTAGTTAATCTTGAAGTAATTTGTGTAATTCTAAACTCTTATTTTTTTCTGAAATCGTTACAGCCATTATCTCATTTTTCAATGTACGACACCAATTGTTGCATTATAACTGTAACTATTAGAAGGAACTTCAAAAGGTACCGGTATTTCATATTCATGAATTGTAGTACAGAATAAAATAATACCAATTTAAATTTAAACATTTGTTTCAATCTGTATTGCCGTCTTTTCCCCATATTAATCCTGGTACTTTCATGTTCTGTATATCTGTGGCGCATTATTGTAAATTTCGTGCATAAAGGGCATCAAAAGGAGTTTTTTTTTACCTACAATGAAATCGATTTTTTGTGAATGTGGTTGTTTCGTTAACCTTAAATTATAAACCGCATGTGCAATTGTAATTCATTTTGGAAAAGGTTAATTTTTAACATCAAGACCTTTACATATGAGATTTTTGTTAGGTTTATAAATTCCTTTGAAATACGCCGTGGATATAACGTGTCCATCTTCCGGCCATACCACGAACTAATGTAATTCGAGAAGGTTCGGTTTTCTGCTTTTAATATCTACTTTCCTACAAGTTGATTGAGGAAAGTTTAATTTAAAACATATAATAGTAGAATGATTTAATTATTAATTTTCCTTTCACGTTTCATCAACAATTTTGGTAAAAATAGTATGGAACTTTTTATTAAATCACTACAAAATTCAACATTAATTTGTTGGACTGTAATGGTAACATCTGTTTTGTTGACTCTGTGAACTGCATTTGTTTCTGTAGACATGAAATAAATGTTTGATATTTACTAGCTACATTTTATGAGTTTTTCGAATATATATATCAAATAATTTCAAAGAATATAACATCTAACTTGATACATCTGTACAGCCGTCATCTTGTGAGAGTTAGTGGTACTGTAACCGCCAACCGGCGTGGAGTAGGCGTGTTAATTGTGGCTTTTTGTGAGTTGAATGTATATGTGTGCGAGTAATTATTTGCAAAGTGTCAAAAAAATCAAAGCACCTGCAGACGTGCACGGTGCCTTTGATGGATCCAGCAATTGGTTGGTATCAACCTGAACAAGAAGGTCCTGCGAAGGATTTGTGGACACGAATTTGGGAAGCCCAAAAAGGTGTGGACAACATGAATCTTGTTGATGTAAATACGAGCATAGGTACAAAATCTCATGATTACATTCCAGTAGATAGTACAACGAACAGTGATGAACAGCATAATCGTGTGACAGCGAACTGTAATAATTATTTTAATCGTAAGCGTAGGAAAAGAGAAAATCGTGCAAGTACATACGGCATGAACCATAACCAAGCAGCACTCATCGGTGAACATGGAGGTTGCCCTTGGAAGATTCCGAATAAAACATACGGAAGAGGGGTAATAGGGTACGTGGAGTGTTGCATAATTAACGTAATAACTTATTAGAATTATGTATGTGAAAAAATGGGTGGAAGGCTGATATTCATTCAGCTGTCACTGTGAAGGTATTTCTTACGTATTGCAGTTTTAGGTTATAGTATGGTAATCAACCACATGTGATATAATTTCAGCCTTCATGAAGAAATTGAAGATTTCTATAACTACATGTGCCCTACTCCTGAGGAACACGAATTACGTGTTGACGTTGTTCGGCGCATTGAAAAGGTTGTTCTTAGTTTATGGCCAGAAGCAAAAGTTGAAATCTTTGGCAGCTTTAGAACGGGCCTTTACCTTCCAACAAGGTTGGTATGAACTGTTGTAATAGTTTCAGCGTAAACAATATGTAGTCTATAGAAGTATGATATTGAGCACTTGATTTAAGTTATTCTGCACGAAATGAGCCTTGCAGACGATGGTTGAATTGTATTAATTATAGTAGGTCTATACCTAACTTATTTCTAAATAGAAAATTATTTATTAGTACATAGTGTATTTTTACACAAGTTTTATATAACCCGTTTTTAAAGTCGAAACTTATTGTTTTCACAAAAGCATTCTGGGAGAAAATTGTGCTAGTATTGTTAACATTTTTTTTTTTTGTACATTTTGTGATTTCATTCATAGACTTATCTGTTAGAGACGAAATATGAACACAAAATTTTCCTGCAAATAACTGACATCTGGTTTTTTCTGTGTTGCTTTAAAATTATATGTATACATAAGAGAAGTTGTGCTAATATTGAATTAGTACAGCTTATAATAAATTAGGATATGTCAAAACATTTATTAAGGTTGTAACTGTGTAACTTCGTTTTTATTACATTTGAAATCATATTGCGTCAAATAAATTTTTTCGAATTCCTAGTAGGCTAGGCTAATAAGTTCATACAGAGGTCTACTTCCATTAAGTGCACATTACTTGAATCAGGTTAGGGTTAGCTGTTCCCATATTAGGTATACATAACAATTAGGCCTATTATAATTAACATTTTGTTGTGATAAGTCAGATGGATACAAAACATTTATTTTTTCTATATTTTAGATTATTATTTATTTTAATGGTACGTACTGCTATCTCACAATTTCTTATGTGGAAAGATTAGAAGAAAATAATAAGACGATCTATAGTGAGTCACTGTTTCGTGCTTTGTTTCTGCAAGAGTAGGCTTAGGTCTACTTTTTGATTTTAATAAAAACTTTGATAGGTATCCCATGTTACATTTTACTAGAGGAATTAACTAGTAATTACTCAGTACATCAAATTCAGAAGAAAATGCTGTAAATATGTAAATGTCAGCTTGAGTGACACTGATATTGAAAACTTGTATTTTTGACAAAATTGTGCTTTCTAGTAACATTTGATACTTTCATTACCGGTACTGAGCATATGAAATTCATTCGATGTTATGCGACAGGTTGGGAAGGAGTCTACTGTGTATTATATACCGTACCTTCATTCTAGAATATTTTTGCATCAAATTAGGTCTTTAGAGCATTATTCAGTATTCTTATGATTGTATGAATTTTTGTAATTTTTGTATGAATTTCTTTTTCATTGCCATATGTTTCAGGACCCTTGTGGTCACTCAAATTCTTTGAGATGTCTTTAATGAATAAATGGATTAAAAAATACGCAATTATTCCTTTTTCTGCCACATTGGAGGCATACAAGTGCTTATCTCGTTTTCTTTCTGTTTGTGTGAAACATCTAGGCTTTAAATAGATTCATTTTGTTGAAAGTAAAAAACATTTAAACGTTTTGGATGTATTCATGCCACATTGGAGTTTTCTTAAATTCTGGTAATAAGAAGTTGCTGACCTTATTTTTCAACATAGTCTCTCTATATGTTGACCCATTTGTGTATCGGCTCTCCAACATTTCTGTGTTGTGCTGGCAGAAATATTTTCCAGTCTCTGCAAAGCACTCATTCATAACTTCCATCACCTCTTCATTAATAGAAAATCTCTTACCACTGACGTGTTCTTTGACCTTTGGGTTCAGTCTGAAGTAAACCACTCATTCATAACTTCCATCACTTCTTCATTCGTAGAAAATCTCTTTCCACAGACGTGTTCTTTGATCTTTGGAGTCAGTCTGAAGTAAACCACTCATTCACAGCTTCCATCACCTCTTCATTCATAGAAAATCTCTTTCCACAGAGTTGTTATTTGATCTTTGGGATTAGTCTGAAGTAAACCACTCATTCATAGCTTCCATCATCTCTTCATTCATAGAAAATCTCTTTCCACAGAGTTGTTATTTGATCTTTGGGATCAGTCTGAAGTAAACCACTCATTCACAGCTTCCATCACCTCTTCATTCATAGAAAATCTCTTTCCACAGATGTGTTCTTTGACCTTTGGGTTCGGTCTGAAGCAAACCACTCATTCACAACTTCCATCACCTCTTCCTTTATAGGAAATCTCTTACCACAGAGGTGTTCTTTGATCTTTGGGGTCGATCTGAAGTAAACCACTCATTCAACTTCTATCACCTCTTTATTCATAGGAAATCTCTTTCCACAGAGGTGTTCTTTGATCTTTGGGGTCGATCTGAAGTAAACCATTCATTCACAACTTCCATCACCTCTTCATTCATAGGAAATCTCTTACCACTGAGGTGTTCTTTGATCTTTGGGGTCGATCTGAAGTAAACCATTCATTCACAACTTCCATCACCTCTTCATTCATAGGAAATCTCTTTCCTCAGAGGTGTTCTTTGACCTTTGGGGTCGATCTGAAATAAACCACTCATTCAACTTCTATCACCTCTTTATTCATAGGAAATCTCTTTCCTCAGAGGTGTTCTTTGATCTTTGGAGTCGATCTGAAGTAAACCACTCATTCAACTTCTATCACCTCTTTATTCATAGGAAATCTCTTTCCTCAGAGGTGTTCTTTGATCTTTGGAGTCGATCTGAAGTAAACCACTCATTCAACTTCTATCACCTCTTTATTCATAGGAAATCTCTTTCCTCAGAGGTGTTCTTTGATCTTTGGAGTCGATCTGAAGTAAACCACTCATTCAACTTCTATCACCTCTTTATTCATAGGAAATCTCTTTCCTCAGAGGTGTTCTTTGATCTTTGGAGTCGATCTGAAGTAAACCACTCATTCAACTTCTATCACCTCTTTATTCATAGGAAATCTCTTTCCTCAGAGGTGTTCTTTGATCTTTGGAGTCGATCTGAAGTAAACCACTCATTCAACTTCCATCACCTCTTTATTCATAGGAAATCTCTTTCCTCAGAGGTGTTCTTTGATCTTTGGAGTCGATCTGAAGTAAACCACTCATTCAACTTCTATCACCTCTTTATTCATAGGAAATCTCTTTCCTCAGAGGTGTTCTTTGATCTTTGGGGTCGATCTGAAGTAAACCACTCATTCAACTTCTATCACCTCTTTATTCATAGGAAATCTCTTTCCTCAGAGGTGTTCTTTGATCTTTGGAGTCGATCTGAAGTAAACCACTCATTCAACTTCTATCACCTCTTTATTCATAGGAAATCTCTTTCCTCAGAGGTGTTCTTTGATCTTTGGAGTCGATCTGAAGTAAACCACTCATTCAACTTCTATCACCTCTTTATTCATAGGAAATCTCTTTCCTCAGAGGTGTTCTTTGATCTTTGGAGTCGATCTGAAGTAAACCACTCATTCAACTTCTATCACCTCTTTATTCATAGGAAATCTCTTTCCTCAGAGGTGTTCTTTGATCTTTGGAGTCGATCTGAAGTAAACCACTCATTCAACTTCTATCACCTCTTTATTCATAGGAAATCTCTTTCCTCAGAGGTGTTCTTTGATCTTTGGAGTCGATCTGAAGTAAACCACTCATTCAACTTCTATCACCTCTTTATTCATAGGAAATCTCTTTCCTCAGAGGTGTTCTTTGATCTTTGGAGTCGATCTGAAGTAAACCACTCATTCAACTTCCATCACCTCTTTATTCATAGGAAATCTCTTTCCTCAGAGGTGTTCTTTGATCTTTGGAGTCGATCTGAAGTAAACCACTCATTCAACTTCTATCACCTCTTTATTCATAGGAAATCTCTTTCCTCAGAGGTGTTCTTTGATCTTTGGGGTCGATCTGAAGTAAACCACTCATTCAACTTCTATCACCTCTTTATTCATAGGAAATCTCTTTCCTCAGAGGTGTTCTTTGATCTTTGGAGTCGATCTGAAGTAAACCACTCATTCAACTTCTATCACCTCTTTATTCATAGGAAATCTCTTTCCTCAGAGGTGTTCTTTGATCTTTGGAGTCGATCTGAAGTAAACCACTCATTCAACTTCTATCACCTCTTTATTCATAGGAAATCTCTTTCCTCAGAGGTGTTCTTTGATCTTTGGAGTCGATCTGAAGTAAACCACTCATTCAACTTCTATCACCTCTTTATTCATAGGAAATCTCTTTCCTCAGAGGTGTTCTTTGATCTTTGGAGTCGATCTGAAGTAAACCACTCATTCAACTTCTATCACCTCTTTATTCATAGGAAATCTCTTTCCTCAGAGGTGTTCTTTGATCTTTGGAGTCGATCTGAAGTAAACCACTCATTCAACTTCTATCACCTCTTTATTCATAGGAAATCTCTTTCCTCAGAGGTGTTCTTTGATCTTTGGAGTCGATCTGAAGTAAACCACTCATTCAACTTCTATCACCTCTTTATTCATAGGAAATCTCTTTCCTCAGAGGTGTTCTTTGATCTTTGGAGTCGATCTGAAGTAAACCACTCATTCAACTTCTATCACCTCTTTATTCATAGGAAATCTCTTTCCTCAGAGGTATTCTTTGATCTTTGGAGTCGATCTGAAGTAAACCACTCATTCAACTTCTATCACCTCTTTATTCATAGGAAATCTCTTTCCTCAGAGGTGTTCTTTGATCTTTGGAGTCGATCTGAAGTAAACCACTCATTCAACTTCTATCACCTCTTTATTCATAGGAAATCTCTTTCCTCAGAGGTGTTCTTTGATCTTTGGAGTCGATCTGAAGTAAACCACTCATTCAACTTCTATCACCTCTTTATTCATAGGAAATCTCTTTCCTCAGAGGTGTTCTTTGATCTTTGGAGTCGATCTGAAGTAAACCACTCATTCAACTTCCATCACCTCTTTATTCATAGGAAATCTCTTTCCTCAGAGGTGTTCTTTGATCTTTGGAGTCGATCTGAAGTAAACCACTCATTCAACTTCTATCACCTCTTTATTCATAGGAAATCTCTTTCCTCAGAGGTGTTCTTTGATCTTTGGGGTCGATCTGAAGTAAACCACTCATTCAACTTCTATCACCTCTTTATTCATAGGAAATCTCTTTCCTCAGAGGTGTTCTTTGATCTTTGGAGTCGATCTGAAGTAAACCACTCATTCAACTTCTATCACCTCTTTATTCATAGGAAATCTCTTTCCTCAGAGGTGTTCTTTGATCTTTGGAGTCGATCTGAAGTAAACCACTCATTCAACTTCTATCACCTCTTTATTCATAGGAAATCTCTTTCCTCAGAGGTGTTCTTTGATCTTTGGAGTCGATCTGAAGTAAACCACTCATTCAACTTCCATCACCTCTTCATTCATAGGAAATCTCTTTCCACAGAGGTGTTCTTTGATCTTTGGGGTCGATCTGAAGTAAACCATTCATTCACAACTTCCATCACCTCTTCATTCATAGGAAATCTCTTTCCACAGAGGTGTTCTTTGACCTTTGGGATCAATCTGAAGTCACTCTGAGCTAGATCTAGTGAGTAAGGTTCAATTAAAATCCTAAATTGACATGTGACTGAGTGCATTGTGCTGGTTAAAGAGAACTTCATTGGTCAACTTTTCATACCGTTTTCTTTTGATTTCCTCCTGCAGTTTTGATACTAAATTTCTATACCTGTAATAAGCTTCTGTGATTGTAGCTCGTTTTTGTAAGTTAACATTTGCAGCACCTGTCTTATGGTTAGTTTTTTCAGTGTTAATTCTTCAGTGAAAATATTGTACACTGTACCGTAAGATAAATTTGTTACACTCCTCGATCTTGCATCATGAGATCATGGATTTTATCAACAATTTCTTGTGTGGTTACAGTCACTGGTGCACCACCAGCATGTTGGTCTTCACATGATTCTCTACCACAGAAAATCGTGGCACCACCATTTGACTATGTCATATGATACTGCACATTCACCTTAAGTGTTACATAAATTGCGATGATTTTGAGTGGGACTCATTCATTCCTTTTTACTGAAGGTATTTTAGCACAGCGCTTTGTTCAGTATATTTTAATTTTAAGACTGACACTGTTGCATATGGAAGCAGAAAAAGGGTTACAGATATTTAGAGTTTATGTTCATATACAGTAAAATTCCTCGTATCCGGCAACTGTGGGACAAAACCAGTGCTGGATAACTGATTTTGCCAAATAATTGGAAAATACGTTTATAGGTTTTGTAAAGACATACTGTATTGCACGAACATTCTTTTCAATGTTGAAATTTAGTCATTTTTATGTAGATATTTAAAAATAAAGTTTTGAAATGCGTACAATATTTATTTTTAGTACTGAATATGGTAATGTAAATTCATTGTAATACAGTACATAATAGCGTAAAAATAGCCTATTAAACGTTTTCGCAATCGTATGATAATTTTAAATAGTGGCCATGTGATGTGAAGAGCAGTGTAGCCAACGTCACAACTATGAAGATGAAGTAGCACTTGATGATTTGAACCTTTTTAACACATTTCTAATGTCTTCTTGTTCACTATATATACTATAGTCGCGACGCTGTTATTCTTGGCGTGACTCCTCCTCTTTGCTTACGTCTTAGGAAGTGAAGGCTCTATAAAGTCTAGGTAGGTAGTATCGTTTGCCATTTTTATTCTTTCGTTGCCGAGCTACCAGACAAGGGATCTATTTGCCGCACTGTTAAACATTATCATGTCGTAGTTCCTGTGATAATAAATCAAAGGCACTGTAATTGAGTAAATGATTGAGCGGCAAATAACGTCCTCGTGTGCTTTCTGCGAACCCAACGAAAGAGCTAAAATGGCGGGCGATTATATTAAGTATTTATCGAGCCTTAGGAAATGCATCAGTGCATCACAAGACGCACACGTTTAAATGTAGATACTGGCAACGTGATTGGCTGCCGGAAATTAGAGCGACGGGACTTTATCTATCACTAAAATTAAACTTTTGCACGCTGTAGGAACAGAGAATTTCACACTTTCTTATTTAGACTCATCCAACACCCCTTCAAAACGGGCGAGTTCAAGTGATAAAGATATCGTCTTTGCACATTGTTTGCAAGGCCCAAGTGACAGCTTATTGATGCTACCCGATCTACTCCAAGAACATAACGGAGTTTTCTGTCTATGTTTTCACATGTGAACAATGTAAAGAGTAAACAGTATGTGGCATGTGCGATCCACGAAAATCGCTCACATCTTCGTCCGACTTTTCCCTTTCGCATGATTGACTTTTTTTTTTTTTTGCCTAGCCAGAAGTGCTGTTGTTTTGGTATTGCTGGTTATTCGGGTGCCGGATACGAGGGATTTTACCGTAATTATAAGGGTAGTAAACAGGAAACAAAAATGTCATCTACTGTGGAATTGTGTCAGGAGTGGAGCAAGTTGATCCATTGACGTAATACATTTTTCAGCTTGAAGATAATCATACATTCTGACAAAAATAGTTGTTTAGATAAGAAATGTGTGTTCTGTTTTTAGTATTCTAGGAATTGATAGTGTGGTTAAATTGACGAGGACAAATTTTTTTATTCATATTTTTTATTTGAACGCACATACTCTAAACGAGTTGAAGTGAAAGAATATATTACGCTGCTATAAAATTTTATTAGGCTCATAGGTGTTTATGTATTACATTTGCATTGTTTCATCTTATCTTGCCATTGACTTGAATTCAAGGTGATATGATATGAACCATTAATCTTGGGGAAAGGTGTTGGTGTTATCAGTACTATTAGTTGCGTAATTTTCATTCATTCATTGTTTCTTAGCAGTTAACTTGTAATACCTTGGCTTATTGACCTTCATGAAATTCTATTGTTCTGTTACGTCAGAACTATGTACTTTAATTCAGTTTTTTCTCTTTACGTAAATTGAGAAAACCCGAATTAATGTGAGATGTAAATCATTAATTTTTCACATGATACTACAATTAAATTTCTGGGAACTCAAATGAATACACTGTAACGTGTAAAATCGGAAGTTTTATGTCTATGTCACAGAAGTTTGAAAGATCCAAATTTCAGATCAAAGTAATGTATGAGCAAGAAGTAAATAAAGAGACGAAAAGAATTTGTATACAGGGCTGGGCAAAATACTTATATCCAAGTATTTGAAATACAAATACGAAATACTTAAAAAAAATTGTATTTGAAATACAAATACAAAATACGGTACTTTTAAAAATTAACCAAAATTCATTTGTATTTCAAATACTCAAAATACATTTGTATTTGAAATACTCGATACAATATATAGGTCTAAAGAAATAAGAATATTACTGAAAATCTAAAATATTATATTAACATTAAAAGTATTTTTACCTCGAAATTCTATATATAAACACTGTAACTGAACTTCTTCCTTTTCCCAGCCAGCAATGAAATTATGCTACATATGAATAATTACTGCTTCCTTAAAAAAAAACAGTTTCTCAAGAAGTTTATCAGATAAGGATCCCCTTGCTTGTGAATGAATAAATCCTACAAAACAGAACAGTCTTTCTACAGGTGCAGAGGTACACAAACTTGTATTATAATTTATAAAAGCTTGTTTCACTGTTGGGTAATTCTCTAGAGTGCACAGGGTTGTCCCTTTGCCATTGAAGATGAGATGGCTATCTGACACTGCCTCACCAAATGATAAGAAGAGGACACAGAATATGTGTGTGAAACCAGCTGAGCAGTTCTCTGTTACACCTGTTTATATCATGTTTGAATTGCAATATTTGAGAGACTGAGTCATAAAGAGAAATCCATCGAATTGGGCAAGAAAACTTTCGTGAATATTTCAAGATATCTGATATAATTTCTGAGGATTTGGGTCTCCTAGACGCAGTCCATAATGCTGAACATTTAGCAAGTGTTGGGTGATGGATCCTTGATGTTGTTGGGGATTTCTTTATGGCATTAAGGGAATCAGTTGTTGCAAGAAAACTAGCAGATCTGAAATGGATAGGCAAATAAGACAAAAGTTCATTCTTCAAATCCAAATCCAAAACTTGAAGGACAAGAAGAAAAAAAAAGTGTTTTAAGTATTTGAAATACAAAATGCATAAATTTTATGTATTTAAATACAAAATGCTTTCGAAAATCCTTACAAATTACAAAATACAAATGTATTTCAAATACTACCCAGCCCTGTTTGTATATGACTTGTATGTTGAGTTGCGAACTTGGGATTTTAAAATTCCTTTTTCAGAATGAAAAGTTACACTTGTTCAGATCAAACTTCTGCACATTTAAAAGACTAAACGAAAATTGTTTCAATCATTTATTATCATAATACACTGCTCTCTTAAATTGACTGAACATATTTGTAATTAAATCAATGGCTTTTGTAAAACAAGCTATGAAATATTTCATATAAAACAAAATTTATCTCGAAAAGAAAGCAAGAACAAAATTGCACATTAAAGTTTTTTGTTTGAAATATCTCAAAGAATAACCCCCCTGAAATGAATGACATTGCTTATAATTCACCCTGTATATAGTGAGCATTTTTTTTTTTTTTTTTTTTTTTTTTTTTTTAGAATATACTAATCAATTAAAGTGAATTACTTTTCGTAGTAACCAATTTTGCGTAAAATTGCTACTACAAACACAGAGATTTGGGAAATTACGAAACTGTGTATTATTTGAAACTGCTTACATTGTTTTGTAGGTAACTGGGTAGCTCAGTTGCTACATAAATTGGCTACGGACTGTAAGGTCTCGGGTTCAGATCTTGGTGATGGGAGCATTTTTTTTCCTTTTTACGGAGGAGGGATCCAAAGGCTAGCACTGCAATCTCGAATATAGCCTACTTATTGTATGTTACCACTATTTGATTAAGAATATTGTTGAATTCCAATGGCAGTATTCGTTTTAGAGCTGTGTGGTACCATCTGGCATCCTGCCTAGGACTCACGTTATGGAATGCGCGCTGGTTCGAGTCCTCATGAGGGAAGAAATTTTCTCATGAAATTTCGGCCAGTGTATGGGACTGGTGCCCACCCAGCATCGTGATGCACATGGGGAGCTATGATAGGTAGCGAAATCCGGTTGCGAATGCCAGCCATAACGGCTGGGGGGGATCATCATGCTAACCACACGATACCTTCATTCTGGTTGGATGATCGTCCACCTCTGCTTCGACATGTGGGCGTGAGGCCAGCAACTAGCTGGTCGGTCTAGGCCCTTCATGGGCTGTAGCGCCACGGATTATTATTATTATTATTATTATTATTATGTTTAAGATGGGCAGGGCATGTAGCACGTATGGGCAAATCCAGAAATGCATATAGAGTGTTAGTTGGGAGACCGGAGGGAAAAAGACCTTTAGGGAGGCCGAGACGTAGATGGGAGGATAATATTAAAATGGATTTGAGAGAGGTGGGGTGTGATGATAGAGACTGGATTAATCTTGCACAGGATAGGGACCGATGGCGGGCTTATGTGAGGGCGGCAATGAACCTTCGGGTTCCTTAAGTAAGTAAGTTATTATTATTATGTGGTACCATCTGTAGATTCAACCATGTAGGCTTAAAAGTCTGATGAAGCCCTGTTTGAGTGGCTTTTCACCCTCCCGAAATATACTATGCCTCCTCAGACTGATGTCACCTATATGGCAGTTGCAATACATTATGCATTTCTTCAATGTGTGTTCTTTTAGGTCCAGTTAAGCTATTTTAAAATTAAAGAAAAGCGTCTGTAGTATAATTAATTTAATTGTTTAGACTATTAAAACAACTTATATTATGAACGTGATTTATCACTTTGTTTACACCATTGAAACAATTCACTGACACTTAACCCATTCTTTTCGGGGCTTAGAACGGGTTTCACGTGTGTGAAATGTGTATTCTGTTTCATCAATCTTGCCGCACTGCAGGAATCTGATCATCACTGCTATAAATGGTCAAAGAAATCTCATTTTCGGTTTTCTATCATCTGGAGATGGAGTTTTATTGAACTATACTAAAGAGTTGGTTTTGTTTTACTGTATGAAATATAGTTTAGTATTTTCGAACGTATTTTCCTGAAATGTTGTATATTTGTACTTTTTTAAAATTGGAACTGTACACTGTATGTGTTAAATTGTCATATTTGTTACTAATTGCATTTTCATCGTCATCTTAATAATAATTGAATAAGTTCCGAGTAACTGAGTTGATGGCCCAGTCTGTTATCTGTTTTGAGAAGATTTTAATCCAATATAAGGCATTTATAAGTACCAGGATATTCTGCTCATATAACAGAACAATTAATGTAAGACAAGAACACATCAGTCCCTATGGAAAGGGGTTAAATCTCCATTCTCTGTCTGGAATCGAATGTACTCTGGATTTGTAGTTAGAAATGCTAGGGGAGAAGTGGGTACAGTGAGACAGGGAGAAGAACAGTGAGACATTTTTTATTAGATGGTAAATTTTGATGTTAAAATATTTGTAACAGTGGAGTTGTAAGTTGCATGAGTAAAGTAACAGTATTTTCATACTCGATTTGATTCTAGTTATAAAGTAGTAGTATTAGTAGTATTTATTTATTTAACCTGGTAGAGATAAGGCCTTCAGGCCTTCTCTGCCCCTCTACCAGGGGATTACATCTCTAACATGAACAATAAAATTACAATTAATATTAAATTTACAATTACAATTACAATAAAAATTAAAGTACGACAAGAATACCTGATTAATGAAAGCTAGACATTTTATCATAGAAGTTAAGAACAAAGAATATTTTTGTATTTACTGAATTACAAATTAAACCTACAATAACAAAATTCTATAGTGATGAAATTACCGGATATTGAAATATTTTGTGAGTGATGAAAAAATAATTCGTAATTTTTCACTCTAGAAGTAAAATTTTGGCTTGTGTATAATGAAGGTTATATTGGATATACAAATGAGATATAAATATGAATGTTTTGTTACCTAATACTATGGTATTTGACATTATGTTTTGCAAAGTTTCGTCTTTCTTGTTTTGATTTTGAAGTGATGGTGCCATTTTTAAACGAACTATGCATAAAGGGAACAGTGAGACATGCCATTGAAGGGTACACTGAGACGTCTCACTGTTCCCATTTACCAATGATTTGCAAAAATAAACTGTAATTATATTACATTTACCGGTAACTAACATTAAAAATCAACATACTAGTAACCAATTTAGGAACTATAGCTTAAAATAATGGATATATTACATTTTAATGGTTTCTTAAATAAAAAATTATTCACAAAATTTAAAAAAAACATTAAAAATAATAAAAAAATTAAATAAAATTCTTATAATTATAAGCTTTGTCACCAAAAATTCATTTTATTTTTTTAGCAAAAGTTTGAAAAGTCATGGAAAATTCACTTTTCCAAATGTTCCAGATGTTTCAATGGTTTCGAAGTCAGACATCAAAATGATTCTAAATAAGTCTACAGAACTTGACAAGATAAAGAGACAGCAAGCTTTATTTTCTTTTGAAATAAATATAAATCATTTCAACGTCCATTAATAGACACTGGTGTCTCACTGTACCCTCCTGAATGGGAACAGTGAGACATTTGCATTTTTTTGACAAACACGTATTGTATATTATGTCCTTTATCTATTAACATTTCTGTTTATGTATTATTGTACGCCATGTTTTAAGGTATATTTCTGTTGCACTTGATTTTAAAAATACTTGAAATTTCACTTGCATACATATGTCTTAATATTTTGTCTCTCATTGTACCCACTACTCCCCTACCACTTGTACCATACAAATGGTCTTAAGTAGGCCTACATATATTTCCAAAATATTTGTATTTTGTAACATCAGTTGGATTTATTTTTTAACTGTACTGAATATTAATAAATATTGTGTAGCAAGTTTTAGTAATTTTCACTGCGATTTTATTTTATTCGTGTTAAAATGTTACTTTCTTTCATTCAGTCCATTCTTCCACATTTAAATCATCTCTCTCTTTCTTTCTATGCGTTTTGCAGTACTTGTTTTTGTTTACTGTCCTTGACTCAGTGGAACGTGCTGGAAGTTATTAACATGCTTTAATCTCAATAACAAATTGAAACCTCTGACCAATAAATGAATGAATGACTGACGTATTTGTCTAGTTGCCTACGTATGTTTATCTGTTTATAATACTTACAATGAAGACATAAAATGCCTGTCCACATATATGTTAATATTATGACTGTTGTGAAATGCTGACTACTGAAAGCAAATATGATCTTTTCCTTATACATTAACTCCATAGAGCTGTTTTTCCTGCAAATTTAATGATTGTTTTTCTTAGCTAAAGCATCAGTTCCTAATGATGTAGTGATTGTCTTGCAGTTCTACTTGTGAGTCTTGACGTACAAAGTTGACAACTCTGGTGTAACAATAACCTGTGTATGAAAAGAGTAAAGACAATATGATGCTTATTGCAGAGCAATACAAGAAGTGAATGTAACTGCTTCCTGATTTAGTTATATAGTAAAATCCCTTGTAACTGGCACCCAAATAACTGGCAATACCAAAACAACAGCACTTTTGGCTGGGCAAAATACAAAAAAAAATAAATCTGCCACATTGACACAGTCTGGGCCGTCAGTTTTGCCACATTAGCAAGTTCACACGAACTTTCATTTTCAATGAATATTCGAACCTAAAATTATTGTATCATTTGTGTTGTGTGATGTGTTTTAATAAGGAAAATCCACACAGTTTTTATGTTTAATTATGTTCAGGCCGTCAATGTTGCCACATTAGGAAGTTCGCACAAATTTTCCTTTTCAGTGAATATTCGAATCTAAAATTAATGTATTATTTATGTTGTGCGTTGTGTTTTAATAAAGAAAATCCACATAGTTTTTATTTTCATACATTTATGTTTGGACTGTCAATGTTGCCATATTAGAAGTTCACACGAACTTTCGTTCTCAGTGCATAATATTCGAACCGAAAATTAATTTCGGAATATGTATGATAAGACTTTCTTGTGTTAAATTCTAACGTACCTTGTTTACATGTTTCGACCTATTTATGGGTCATCCAAATTAATATATTATTTATGTTGTGTGATGTGTTTTAATGAAGAAAATTCACATAGTTTTTATTTTCATATATTTATGTTTGGACTGCCAATGTTGGCATATTAGAAATTCGCACGAATTCTATTTTCAGTTAATATTCGAATCTAGAATTAGTGTATTTATGTTGTGTGATGTGTTTTACTAAGGAAAATCCACACAGTTTTATGTTTATTTAGTTATGTTCAGGCTGTCAATATTGCCACATTAGGAAGTTTGCATGAACTTTAATTTTCAGTGAATATTCGAACCTAGAATTAGTGTATTATTTATGTTGTGTGATGTGTTTTACTAAGGAAAATCCACACAGTTTTTATGTTTATTTAGTTATGTTCGGGCGTCAGTGTTGCCACATTAGGAAGTTCGCATGAACTTTAATTTTCAGTGAATATTCGAACCTAGAATTGGTTTATTATTTGTGTTTTATGATGTGTTTTAATAAGGAAAATCCACACAGTTTTTATGTTTATTTAGTTATGTTCAGGCCGTCAGTGTTGCCTCATTAGAAAGTTTGCATGAACTTTAATTTTCAGTGAATATTCGAATCTAGAATTAGTGTATTATTTATATTGTGTGATATGTTTTACTAAGGAAAATCCACACAGTTTTTATGTTTATATAGTTATGTTCAGGCCGTCAGTGTTGCCACATTAGGAAGTTCGCATGAACTTTAATTTTCAGTGAATATTCGAACCTAGAATTGGTTTATTATTTGTGTTTTATGATGTGTTTTAATAAGGAAAATCCACACAGTTTTTGTTTATTTAGTTATGTTCAGGCTGTCAGTGTTGCCACATTAGAAAGTTTGCATGAACTTTAATTTTCAGTGAATATTCGAATCTAGAATTAGTGTATTATTTATATTGTGTGATATGTTTTAATAAGGAAAATCCACACAGTTTTTATGTTTATTTAGTTATGTTCGGGCCGTCAGTGTTGCCACATTAGGAAGTTCACACGAACTTTCATTTTCAGTGAATATTCGAACCTAAAATTAATATATTATTTATGTTGTGTAATGTTTTTAATAAAGAAAATCCACACAGTTTTTATGTTTATTTAGTTATGTTCAGGCCGTCAATGTTGCCACATTAGGAAGTTCGCATGAACTTTAATTTTCAGTGAATATTCGAACCTAGAATTGGTGTATCATTTGTGTTGTGTGATGTGTTTTAATAAAGAAAATCCACACAGTTCTTATGTTTGTTCAGTTATGAGCAAGGTAATAACGAAATAAGCTTCACATGGCTGTAGTTTCAACATTTGGCACCATGAAATACGAACTTTTTTTTTTTTGTGTATACCATTATTTATTCAATTATCTGGCAAAATCTCGTATCCAGAACTAGCCTGGTCCCTTTGGTGCCGGTTAAGAGAGATTCTACTGTATTTAATTGTATAATCTATTTTTTTACTTCTTCAGAAATTTGGAATTGAAAATATTTACTTTTTCAGTGATATTGATTTGGTTGTGATCGGAAAGTGGGAAACGTTACCTCTCCGGACTCTTGAACAGTCATTGTTAGAACATCAGATTGCTGAAGCCAGCACCTTGAAAGTTCTGGACAAAGCTACAGTAAGTAAACGTAGACGTACATTTTCTATGTCTGTTTTCATTTATTTGATGAAATGTATGTAGAAGCTGTTTGTTATTAATTAGGATTGATGGTGTCTGTATTTAAGTACTAACAATATACTAATGTTCATTAGGATGGAGTATACACTTCACTATATTATCCACAAAGTCTGAATATACACTTCATTATATTATATACAAAGTTTAAGAACTAATGTATCGTCACTGCACCTCTAAAATCTGCTATACGTTTTTAAAATGGTTTTGCAGGAGAAAGAAAAAAGCATTGTCACTTATAATTCTTTTGATTTTCAAAGAAATTATACCGAAAGTAGTTTTGAAAATTAAGGGAATTAAAAGTGACAGTGCTTTTTCTTTTTCCTGCAAATTCTTTTTAAAAATACATAGCGGATTTTGAAGGCACAGCTTACACCTTCATCATCATCTTCTTCCCTTCAAGTGTTAGGCCCTATGGCAGGCATGCCAAATTCAGTTGAAGGGGAGAGTATGATGTGTTACCTCACTCCAAAATTTTTAGACACGATTGATGTCCACACATCACTCTCAATCAAAAACTTGTTTCAGTAGCGGGAAGTACATAAATTCATGTTCTAAAAACAGTCACCATCTAAACATAAAATAGGATAAGATTGATAAGTCCACACACAAACTATTGAACATTCATCTATTTAGTAATTAACTGATCCTAAACATCTCTTGTTTTCCACTAATGTATCAATATTCAGCTGGATTGTGTTTGTACATAGACACATAGCAAAGACAATCATTTAAGGGATATGTACGTGAACGACCACAAATATTATTAGAAAATAGGGGCTCTAAATTTCTAAAATTTTATAAGAAAATGAACTCGTAATTGAACAAAAATTACAGAGTACCACAACAAGACTTATTTGAACTTAAATATCTCATAAAACCATAAAAAAGGTTACTAATAATATTTTTCAAACGAGTTTTATCAGAGTATGAAAAAAAAAAAAACAAAAACAAAAAAATTCTGCAGTTACATCGTTTGGTAACCATAACATTGTTATGGTCTCTCTGACATCTTTAATATTTTTCCCTTTATGTAATAAATACTTATTTCTGAAAAGTAGGCTACTGTCAGACATCTAGAGTTGTTTATTTTAATACAATTATTTTTTTATTTGTCCTATGTAAAATATATTAAAATTTACATAATGTTTTGTGACCTAATTTTTCTATTTTCAAGGAAATGAGCATTATTGTAGTCTACTTTGTGCATAAATGCATGTTAAATCAGTGTACAAAATTTCAGAATTCTATCTCTAATGGTTGTGGAGTTATGAAATAATATGTGTGAAAATTTTCAAGTTTTGGAAAATTTAATTTAAAGTAAAAAGTGAATTCTTAAAAATATTATTAGTAACCTTTTTTTATACTTTTATCAGATATTTAAGTTCTGATAAGTCTTGTTGTGGTACCTT
Organism: Periplaneta americana; assembly: GCF_040183065.1. Classification (NCBI taxonomy): domain Eukaryota; kingdom Metazoa; phylum Arthropoda; class Insecta; order Blattodea; family Blattidae; genus Periplaneta; species Periplaneta americana. Next base: position 10,865,226 of record NC_091119.1, on the reverse strand, counting down.
GTAATTTTTGTCCAAATTGTGAGCTCATTTCCTTATAAAAGTTTAGAAATTTAGAGCCTGCATTTTCTGATAATAATTGTGGTCGTTCACATACATATATCCTTAACCTCTAGCTGATTTAGGGTACACTGATTCATTAAAAAGAATTACTTTTCACACCAATATGTCGACACATACACTGCAATTATACAAACTGAAATTTTTTTCTCAAGGTTGCTTAGAATTAATGTACTATCATGTAAATCTTACTTATGGCTGGAATATTTTTCATGTTAAGATGCATTTCTTTTGCCAATAACTAGTACAGTATATAAATCTGATCAAAGTTGTTTTATTCTGATTTGTCAGTAAACCTGACACATCTGAATGTGTGAATGTAGTACAGTACAGAGTGTCCGGGACAAAATTTACCAATAAGAAAGTTTAATAACTCGCCAAATAATTGATGGATGAAAATGCTGTTTGCAGGAATTGACAAAGGGACTTCCAAAGTTTCGAATGACCACTAATAAACTTCTATGTGTGCACCTCTTGTAGCACGACAGATGTCCAGGCGATATTCAAGTTCTTGCCATGTGTTTCGTAACATCTCTGGAGTGACAGTTGCACAAGCAGCGCCAATTCTCCGACACAGATCCTCCAAATCTGCCACTACAGTCTTGTACACAATGTCTTTTATGTATCCCCCAGAAAAGAAATCCAGTGGGGTTAGGTCTGGGGATCTGGGAGGCCATGCTGTAGGTCCACCTCGACCAATCCATCGCTGAGGAAAGCATTCATTCAAGTGATCTGTAACATGAAATGCATAAAGAGGCGGAGCTCCGTATTGTTGGAAAACATATCCCTGTGGAATTTGAGGAATGGCGTAATTTTGCAGCATATCAAATTTCAAATTCAAATTTCAAATTTACATTTGAATTGAATACATATGAATAGATACCCGAAATGAGCATAATGCTCGTGCTCGGGTACAGTAAACCAAGATACACATTTCCATTGATAGTGTTTTCCACAAAAAAGAACGGTCCAATCACAGTTTCATGTGTAAGTCCGCACCAAACATTAATCTTAGGGCTGTCTCTTTCCAATTCCCTCACTACATGCAGATTTTCTGATCCCCAGATGCGACAATTATGCCTGTTGACGATCCCACAGACGTGGAAGGTGGACTCATCACTAAACACGACCTTCTGCAGATATCCATTTTCAATATCAATTTTCAACAACATGTCACTAGCGAAATCATATCGTAAAGGCAAGTTGTTTGGTTTCAACTTTTGAACCAATTGAATCTTGTATGCATGCAGAAGTAACCTCTTGTGCAGAACATCGTGGATAGTTGACTTTGGAATTGCAAGTTCCCTGCTGGCACGGCGAACAGACTTACACAGGCTCCGTTGGAAAGCTTGCTAAATTCTGTCGACTTGCGCTTCTGTCACTTTCTTCCCGCGTGGTGTTTTCTCTACAAGAGAACCGCTCTCAAGAAGCTTTCTATGTCAAGTTGTTATTGTGTGCCTATCTGGTGGTTGCTTCTCAGGCCACTGTTGTCTAAATCTTCTCTCCACTATCTTCGGATACTTGAATTCAGCAAGCCAATAGCAGCATTGAACTTTTTGTTGCACTGTGAACGCCATTTTAATTACAGCTATGTCAACAACAATGACCAAATGTTGCCAACATCACACATAAAACTTAAAATGTCCCTCTTTCATTTGCCGCCAATTTCATTTTCTTATCTCCATTATAACGCGAGTTATTAAACTTTTTTATTGGTAAATTTTGTCCCGGACACAGTGTATATAAATCTGATCAAAGTTGTTTTATTCTGATCTGATCAAAGTTGTTTTATTCTGATTTGTCAGTAAACCTGAGACATCTGAATGTGTGAATGTAGTACAGTATATAAATCTGATCAAAGTTGTTTTATTCTGATTTGTCAGTAAACCTGAGACATCTGAATGTGTGAATGTAGTACAGTATATAAATCTGTTCAAAGTTATTTTATTCTGATTTGTCAGTAAACCTGAAACATCTGAATGTGTGAATGTAGTTCAGTATATAAATCTGATCAAAGTTGTTTTATTCTGATATGTCAGTAAACCTGAAACATCTGAATGTGTGAATGTAGTACAGTATATAAATCTGTTCAAAGTTGTTTTATTCTGATTTGTCAGTAAACCTGAGACATCTGAATGTGTGAATGTAGTACAGTATATAAATCTGTTCAAAGTTGTTTTATTCTGATTTGTCAGTAAACCTGAGACATCTGAATGTGTGAATGTAGTACAGTATATAAATCTGTTCAAAGTTGTTTTATTCTGATTTGTCAGTAAACCTGAAACATCTGAATGTGTGAATGTAGTACAGTATATAAATCTGTTCAAAGTTGTTTTATTCTGATTTGTCAGTAAACCTGAGACATCTGAATGTGTGAATGTAGTACAGTATATAAATCTGATCAAAGTTGTTTTATTCTGATTTGTCAGTAAACCTGAGACATCTGAATGTGTGAATGTAGTACAGTATATAAATCTGATCAAAGTTGTTTTATTCTGATTTGTCAGTAAACCTGAAACATCTGAATGTGTGAATGAAGTAAAAATCCATCTTAAATTATAGATTTTGTAAATGTTTTTCTCTCGTCAGGAAGTTCCTGGCATTTTCTTTGAATTGAAATTAACTGTGTTTCACTCCTGCCAGGTCCCAATAGTTAAATTGACTGACACGAAGTCAGAAGTGAAGGTGGACATTAGTTTCAACATGAGTAATGGAGTCAAGTCAGCAGAACTTATAAAAGAGTTCAAGCGACGGTTCCCAGTTCTTTCCAAACTAGTGTTGGTATTGAAGCAGTTCCTTCTTCAGCGAGATCTCAATGAGGTGTTCACTGGAGGCATTTCCTCTTACAGTCTTATACTTATGACTATTAGCTTCTTGCAGGTAAGGCAGCTTACTGGAAAGATAAAAGTTAAGAGAATGCATTTTTATCTAGCTAATGCATGAAAATTATTACTTACAAGGAGAGGACATGCTCTGTATATCACCGAATTAAATAAGATTGTGTGAGATGAAAATAGAACAAGTACTGTTTAAAGTCATACCTGGTATGGGTGGCCAATGACCCCTCGTTTTGGAAATATTGGCTATTGTTTGTGACATACTTCCGTTAGGTGCCTAATAGGGAAGCATTAGACTGTGTAAAAGCGTAGCTCATATGGTTGAGTTCTGAGTTGTTATCTAGGCAACCTGAGTTCGAATCTTACCTGGTCCTATATATTTTTTCTTTTAATAATGATTAATAGTGTGATCACAGTAATCTATTTACATATATCATATTTCTCAATGTATTGAACGCTTCATCATGTTTTAAACAAATTACAAATTAACTAACATTGTATTGTAAAAGATAAACAAGGAAATATTGCTCACATAGGCAGGTCACTCGTGTCTGTTCTGTTTCTATTCCACTTCACTTTGTGCCTGATTCGTTGATAAATGTCACAAAAACACACAAAACATATATATTTCCTGCACCATACACAGCAAATGAAAGAAGGTTGTCCACAGTCACACACATTTTTCCGCACTTCTGCTGCGAAACAGATATCCTTCACATTCACAAACAATTCTCGTTCGTTTATTAATTTTGAAGCACACCACGCATATTTCAACATGGCTTTGAATATAGGAGTTGACAACTGAAAGTGAATTAAGGAGTGAATTTCGAGGGCATCCTCCCTTGAAGCAATTTGTCGTCCAGTTTGTAAAACGAAAGAGCTATTTTGCAAATATTTGATAAAAATCTTCACTTGTCTATAAAAAAAATAAACATCGCAGGACTGGCATAATCCAGTACATTTGGGTGAAATCACTTTAAGGTTGCACGTTATTTCATTTTCTTCATTTGTAAATATTTCATCATACAAAGAAGGATTTACCTGCCCTTCCCATGAGTCCAGAATTAGAAGAAATGGCTTCTCTTTCACATATGTCTTCATTACTTTCTTTCTCCAGGTATTGCTTATGGAGTTGAGATCTCAGCTTTCCTGATGAAGAACGTGTTACACATATATTTCCGAATTTAGAAGTGTGTTCATCTACTTGAAGTTGCACTCTTGGGCCAAATTGTACTTTTGGTTCTAATAATAATAATATCAAGCTTTAAAAAATGAGAAGGCATTAGAATTCGAACTCGGGTTGCCTGGATGACAACTCAGCATCCAACCACATGAGCTACGCCGTTACACAGTCTAACGCTTCCCTATTAGGTACCTAACGGACATATGTCACAAACAATAGCCAATATTTCTAAAACGAGGGGTCATTGGCCACCCATACCAGGTATGACTTTAAACAGTGTGTCTTGTACTTTCATGTCACAAAATCTGATTTAATTCTGTGATATACAGAACGTGTCCTCTCCTTGTCAGTTAAGAAACATAAAATTCTTGAAATCAGTGCTGCATCTGTAGTATATGACACCGAATGTCAACTTCAGTGGATACATAGTTGTACATCTTTATTCCAATGTGATACCATTGCGTGGTAGAAGATGTGTGATGTAATCTAGTGTTAATTTTTTAATTGGTCTGTTGATCTGAATTTTAAAACAGTACTTATCGATATGATTTCTGCTTTATTTATTCAGTATATTGATAATCTACATATCACAATGTGTGAATGAATTAATAAAAAACTAGATTTTTAATTCAATATAGTCCACACCTGTGGAGTAATGGTCAGCGTGTCTGGCCGCGAAACCAGGTGGCCCGGGTTCGAATTCCGGTTGGGGCAAGTTACCTGGTTGAGGTTTTTTCCGGGGTTTTCCCTCAACCCAATATGAGCAAATGCTGGGTAACTTTCGGTGTTGGACCCCGGACTCATTTCACTGGCATTATCACCTTCATTTCATTCAGATGCTAAACAACCTAGATGTTGATACAGCGTCGTAAAATAACCCATTAAAAAAATTCAATATATGACCATTTTTTAAATTACTTATATTTGTGAAACTCAAGAATGCAAAATTCTAAAATTTGGAGCAATTGCAAGACTGGATTACAGTAACAAAATCCTGTCTTCTCACATTTCGCACAATAGATTTTCAATTTTGCGAACATATACTAATAGAAGCTCATTTTCAAAACATCTCTTGTCTACCTGATAGCAAAAATTGAGTTCCCTGTGTCCATGCATTCTTCAGATATAACTCTGCATACAGATTTGGCTTCAGAACGCCCTCTAAACCACTAAAATCTTGCGTTAAAAGTGACTACTGGAATTAAACTGACTCCTGTCCACAGCAAAATTGCGACAAAATATTAGTTCCAGTTTTGGAATCAAAGAGTCTCATGCTCCCATTTGATTCTAAATGCACCCAATCTCTTTGGTTTCACAATTCTCTTGCCTAGCTGGTACGAAATTTTAGACCTAAAAACATTTTTCGTGATTTCCCACAAAGTTATGGGAATAGACAAGGGTCACTTTGAAAATTAGCTCCTCAATTACAAGATCTCTTCAGAAACAAACTTTTAGAAATGGTTTTACTTCGATGAAGAAATGGGCTATGTTGAGTGAAATGAAAACTTTTTATAGCAGCAAAAATGTATGAGAGACACTACGAATTTTTTTCTCCTTAGGCCTACTTGGAAATTGAAACATGTAGCAAGAAATAAGTGATCCAAGTTCGTTCCATATAGTGATTAAATTTAATTTATGAAATATGGTAGATGTACAGATTGTGTCTTTAATTAGTACTCTTGATTATACTTCATATCCTAGATCATATATACCCCAGATAGGTCAGCCTTATAGGCTTTGACGTTAACAACTTTTGACAGGTTTACTACGCTGCCATCTTGTTGTTACATAAGGTGTCATGTCATAACTCCCATTTGAATTGCATTAGCGACTGTACTGCCATCTCGTGTTCGTTTATGGCAGATGGGTGGTGATCCTGGCGGTTGTTCTCTTCAAAATGCAAACGATTTTAACATAGTAATGACCTATCTGTTACATATATGGTCTGAGTTCATATGAACAGTTTCATAGTAAAAAGTAATGCATTGAAAATGAAGAAATATGATCTCAGAGTATTTCTTATTTCAGTCGATATTAATCATTTTACAGCATACATTTTTGTTAATTTATTTTGTAAGAAACGCTAAAAAATAATGGACATTAGTTTGAAATAATTGAATGGTTTAATTTGTGTTTTATGTAAGATAAACTTAGTTAAATATTTTGTTCTTATTTTTCAGCTTCACCCAAGACAGAATGCTTTCTGTCCTGGTGCAAATTTAGGTGTTCTTTTAATAGAGTTTTTCGAATTATATGGACGAAAGTTCAACTATATGAAGACAGGAATAAGGGTGAAGAATGGGGGCACGTACATATCCAAAGAAGAGGTAATTGTTATTAAAATTGTCTTTGATAATGAGGAAAGTTACAAAAGATAATCTTTGCTCTCCAACATGTTAGGTTGTTTTGGGTTTTCATTTCATTTTTGAATTTACATATAAGAATGTGTATTTTGTTAATTCAATTTATTTAAGTCTATTTGTTGAGTTACACACCATGGACCATTTGTTTTCCTTGTTGTAGATTGGTGTTCTACAGTATAAAACTATGACTTAGCAGTTTGTATTTGAATAAATTTGAGTGTTGTTTAGTGAACTGTCCAAAGACAGGTTTGAACCTCATAAGCGACAGCAATAAGACACCACTCATGAGGCAGATATTGGGGTAGGGTGGCCAATTTCTTTCCCCCTCCATTGCATACATCACTGACTTGTTATAGTCCCGTCGCTCTTATTTCCGGCAGCCAATCACGTTGCAAGTCGGCTACATTTAAACGTGTGCGTCTTGTCATTCGCTGTTGATTTCATTATGGACTTCCTAAGGCTCTATAGATACTGGGTATAATCATCCGCCATTTTCGTTCTTTCCCTGCCGTTTGCAGCAAGCAGACGAGAATTTACAACAGTACAAATTTTAATTCCGCGCTCTTTTAGGTATATTTGTTTAAAATATAATAATAACAGAATCAAGGGTACCAATCGACTTAGAGCCATGCAACTGGATACTCCGGTAATTAAACCTTCAACAAACAGTGCAACATTTGATCCATATACATTAACATTATAGTCAACAATTGATTTTGTTAGGTATACAAAAGCTATCTCAACATTCACTTAGCTATTTATTTTTAAGTTTCTCACATTAAAAATTATAACAAGAACGTAATCGACAGTTTGAATTTTTTTCTGGCAGCGAGTCCCACAAAGCGCGGGCCTGGGGTGACCACCCCACTTGCCCCACCAAAGGGCCGGCCGGCCTTTCTATGAGAATCCACAGTTCTAACAGACCTAAGTTGTTACTCTGCAAACTGAGGTCCGAGCATGTGTTACTCTCAATAACTGGGAAACTAGTGTGGTACAGATTTCGAATAGGAATCACTTTTAAAAGTAATTCTTTCTAAACATTTCTCTCGCTTTGACTCCCATCTAAAGTTAAAAATAGAATAACTTTTGAAGGTGTCAATTTCTATTTTGAACAGGACACTTTGAAGTTAGTAATTTTTTCTCCCTTCCCAAAAAACATTTTGATTTCGAATTTTTTCTATGCTTTCCTTAGATATTTATCTATGAAACCTAAAATTTACAATTCGATTATCATAGGTGCGACGACGTAATAATGTTTAATGGTGCGGAAAATAGCGTCGTCTGCTAACCGCAACTGGCAAAGAAAGAACTAAAATGGCGAACAATTATATGTACCTACTCTTTAAAGAACCTACTCTTACTAGGACGTAAGCAAAGAGGCGGAGCCACGCCAGAAATAACAGCGACGTGACTATACATATTACACTAATCAGACTTCAGATGTGTACAAACAATTGTTCTTTATCTGACACATACCGTCAAGTGAGATGTACTGCCTTTCAGTTGCCCGCATGCTTTCCGTAACATTTGAGTTTAGATATCTCCGGCAGTAAGTGTAGGAACAAAGTGAAAATTCGCTCTGTAGTAATTAGTATCGTAGATATTGTGATTTTATTGTCCTGTGTGTGTGTGTGTGTCAACACCACAGATTTCGTGTAGTTGGCTTAAACCAGAAACACATATCAAGAAGTAAGTATGGAGAAGTCGTACATTTATATGTTTTGTCTGCTTTAGGTACTGCGTGACATGATAGATGGACATCGACCGTCACTATTATGCATAGAAGACCCCTTGACACCAGGAAATGACATCGGTCGAAGTTCTTATGGTGCACTGCAAGTGAAACAGACGTTCGAATATGCATATATAGTCTTGACACAAGCAGTGAACCCTCTGAATACTCTAATCTATGATGCTAACAAGCATAGGTAAGATTTGAATATATTGCAGCCTAAATATTGACTGTCGTTCATTAATTTATCTGTAAAAGTTATGATAAGGCACTGTAAAATGAAACATTTTAAAATAGAGGTTAAAATTTTGTTTCCTGTCTTGGTGTTTTCCTGTATTTGACCATTGCATAGTGGATCAGACTGAAAGTCTAGGAAAACAGGATTATTAATGTGTTACAATCATATAGTGCGTTTGTAATAGTACATTATGCAACGAGCCTATAATGATAGTAATTAAAAAGAGAGTATGGATGTTTATGAAATGAGCGCAAGTGAGTTTCATAATTTTCATACGAGCTTCTTAATTACCATTATAGGAGAGTTTCATACGACTTTTTATGCTCGACCATATTTCTAACTTGTAATTATTCAGATGTATACATTCTATTTGTATCTGACAAGATCAGAAGTGACTTTGTTCTAGGTCGTGAATTGTGAGATGTGCACAGACGCGAAAGTATTGATTTTTTCCGAGGAACAATAATGTCATTGACCTTGATGTAATCCCGTTAAACTTGGTATAACCTTGATTATTGAATTTGACATTGAAAAACGAGATGACAAATTGAATTTATTTGAATATTATTTACAATTAACGCTAATTATTATAGTAACAGAACATAACCTTCTGCGACAGTATTGGATTTCCAGCCTCCGTGACTTTTCACTAATTCTCTTTCGATTGCATATCCGAGAATAATCAATACTTGCAGTTTTATAACGGTACAAAGCTGACTTGTCATTGGCTGAACACCTGTAAGCTGAGTTGTCATTGGCTGAAAACACCTGTACTTTAATGAGTAGGTGTACTTTAATGACATGCATTAAAGGACTGCTACCAGGTGTATAATTACTACATTTCGGCATGGTCGAGCATAAACTATGTTAATACATTTTTTAAATAGTCGTCATATGCAATAATCTCTAAAAGCCATTTGTAAGTAAGTAAGAAGACATTTATAGTACATTATGCAAATAGGCTATAATGGTAGTAATTAAGACGTGAATATGTTTGTGAAATGAGCGCAAGCGAGTTTCATAATTTTCATATGAGCGTCTTAATTACCATTATAGGCAAGTTTCATACGACTTTTTATGCTCGAAATTATTCATAAGTATTCATGTTATTCTTATCTGACTGGGGAGCGGAACTGACCTTGTGCAATATCTCGTAAATTGTGAGATGTGCGCAGACGCGAAAGTATTGATTTTTTCCGAGAAACAAATGTCGACCTTGATATAATCTAGAGAGTAAAATAAACATTAATCTTGATATAACCTTGAAATTGATTTAGACATTGAAAAATGAGATGACAAATTGAATTTATTTGAATATTATTTACAATTAACGCTAATTATTATAGTAACAGAACATAACCTTCTGCGACAGTATTGGATTTCCAGCCTCCGTGATATTTCGCTAGTTGTCTTTCGATTGCATATCCGAGAATAATCGATACTTGCGCTTTCATATTGGTACAATGGTGCTTTCTGATTGGTGGAACACCTGAACTTTAATGAATAGGTGTACTTTAATGAGGTCCATTAAAGGGCTGCTGCCAGGTATATAATTACTACATTTCGGCATGGTCGAGCATAAAAGTATTTTCGCACATGTTATTTATGTAATTCGTGTAAATATTGTTGAAAATTGACATTATGGAAATATTCATTTATTGCTTTCCTATAATTACGGACTTTTTCCAATAAGCCCAAAATATGTTTCTTATACTTTAATCCTAATGTGAAAAATGTTTGAAATATTGTTATTAGTTAATGCCGAGTTCTTGGCAATAAAGCCATTAGTTCTCTTGCTCTCCTAATGACAACAGAAAAGATGTTGATTCACAAATATAAACCCTTTGACAAAAGCGAACAGAAAACTAAGTAAAACGAATTGATCTAAAGTACGGACGGATATACACCCCAGTCATAAAACAAAAGATACTGATTCAGAAATACAAACCCATCGACAAAAGCAAACAGAAAATTGACTAAATCGAATTAATCTCTAAAAGCAGGGGCAGAAAAACACAATATTACACACTCTGATCACAACAGAAAAGACGTTGATTCACAAATATAAATCCATCGGTAAGATGAACTTCACGCCTCGTGGTTTTCCACACGATCTGTCCCTTTCCTCTAGGGATTGATGAGGATCATGTCTTGGCTGCCACGTTCACTAGACATAACATCGTGTGATATTTTTATCTATGGACTTATGTGAAAGATCAAGTGTATGTTCTCCTATTACCTGTGACTGCATCCTTCCCACGTGAGAAAGCTAAAAAAAAATTCCATTCAGCCTAAATGTTAAATTCTTTCTCATATGGCAAAGATTAAAGACGTTGGACTTATTTTTGTACAGGGATGCTGCTTCGTCTGAAAAGTAATGAAACTTTTCAGGTTTTCGAGGCAGTTTAAGTTTTAAGAAGTGAGTCATGAGGCAATGGAATAAATGAACAGCAACAGTATCATGAGTCATTGCCCAAGGGAGATCTTTCACTGCAAACCCAGCTTTCCTTACCTTTCCTATTTTCTGCCTTCCTCTTAGTCTCCACATATGATCCATATATCTTAATGGAAATGGAAATTAGAGTATGGATATTTAGGTCGTTAAAATGTAATTTTAGATGTCTTAAAATAGTCTTAAAAGTGTAGGAAATGGTCTCTAAAGAATTGAAAATAGGCTCTAACAAAAAATAATGTTTTCTTTAGAAATATGTTCCAAATCATCAGGTATTCACTTCTAGAATTTAATAATTTTAAATGCTTATACACCGTTACCACCAATACTACTAAAAGTACAAGAACAACAAATATCTAACTAGTTATACATAAACTAAACAATTAAATGTGAAAAATATGTTTTAGACATAAATTCATTACACAAACAAGTCAGATAATCAATTTTTATCAAGTCTTGTCTGTTAAGGGGAGAGGATAGTATTTTTTGGTGAAAAATGAGTAAATTAAAAAAAATCTTTAAAATACTCTGTGATATGTGTGGAACGCATAGCATAACATTTTGTGGGTATTTGTGCCCTTATCGGATGTTGAGTCGTCATTTTTAAACTTCTTGCGTTATGGATTTTTAAATCACACCGCTCTTTGTTTGTTGTTTCTGGTAAATTAATTTTCAAAATTTTGTTTTCTTTAAAATACTCTTCGATATGTGTGGAATGCATTGCATAACATTTTGTGGGTATTTGTGTCCTTATCGGATGTTGAGAAGTAATTTTTAAACTTCCTGCGCTATGGATTTTTAAATCACACGCCCACTTTTATCGGTTTCCAGTAACTTTTTTTTTTTTTTTTTTTTTTTCCAGACAAAAATGGATATAATTTCTGAATTATTAAAGATACATACATGAAATTTAGAAGACACATTCTTTAGATTATTAGGAAACTTTTCTCTGTAACAGAATTTTGTTAATTGATTTAATTTAAAAAATACGTCCGTTTGTTTGCAAGAAAGGAAATCAGAAAAGTGTTATTACATTTTAATTGTTTATTTTACAAACGTAGGGACTAATATCAAAATTCTGTTACAGACAGTTTGTAGAACATGCTTTTGCAAATACATTGCAAAAATGTGTTTGAATCTATCTTTAAAGACGGTTTAGATGTATCGGTTTTAGTACAATTCTGCATTGGGTATATTTTTTTCAAATTTGGACCCCCAAATAATTTTTTTCAAAATAATTTGGTTGAGTTGCTACAGCTGTGAGCTCTCTACATACAAAAAATTAATATTTTACACCAAATAGGAAAAAAGTTAAAAATAATACCATGCTCTCCCCTTAATGTCCATAATTAGTATCACAATAAATTACTAATACTTTTTCTAAATTTTCAACTAGAAAGCAATGCCGCCTGTCACTCGACACAAATTTGTATGCTGAAAATGAACGCTCCACATCCACTGAAGTAACAGGAGCGTATTTCAATTTTGACACTAGTTGGACAGGAATGTTACATTGTAAATCCTGTTCTTCCCTGCTAGGATATCTGAAGGGAATGCAGGTCCTTCAGTCTTACATCTCTCTGCAGAACTTGCTCCAGTTTATCCCATACTTTATTTTCTTCAAACGAAGAAATGGATTCGGAACATCTCAAAATCTGTGCTTCAGTGGCTGGCTATGATAATATTTTTGAAAAATATTGGAGTGCAAGAGGTCAAATGACTTTATCGTCAAACGCCTGGCATTAGAAAACAGCAACAACTTTATTTTCAACAGAAGCAGGAATACATTTCGAACTTTAAATATAAATTTTCGAAATAGGAATGGGTGTTTTGACCTATTAGAGATAAAACATACTTAATAGGCTAGTTCAGTCTTCTTGGCTGATGTTATACCGCCAGCATTCCATTGTAAGATGTTTAGTTGATTCTGTACCATTAAAGTAGTCCCCGCCCGGAGATCCGATTGGGGGACTATTTTACCTCTGGATAATTTTACCTTAATGGTACTCATTTCATATTGGAGTGAAAAATGGCAAGTTGTAGCCGATTTAGTTGAACACCATATTTTAACGTTTTGGTGGCTACTTCATTCACACACAACCCCCAGAATGTCTGGAGGACCACACCTGCTGTTGGTCGACGGGTCCATTGGACCTAGCTGGGAGATCTTGTTGATCACCAGATTAAAACAGAAAATCAATATCCCGAATTTAAAAGAAAACTTACAAATTAAACCAAACCCATTAACTCTATTAAATATAGAATATAATCTAAATTTAACAGAAGAAATACTGAAACAATTGTCTTTAGAGACAATTAATATTAGGTACCCTCTACAAAACTGGCTTCATTTATACACCGACGGATCCTTGATCTCCAGAGAACAAGGTGCCGGTGCAGGTGTTATGTGCTGACTATTTTCACTTTATAGATCTCTTGGATATGGAACAACAAGTTTTGATGGTGAAATCATTGCAATAAGTGAATGTCTCAGGAATCTTCTATGCCACATCAATAAATTTAAGAATGCAGTTATATTGTCGGACTCCAAAGCAGCTATTCTATCAATAGTCTCTAAACACACACCTTCATCTCAAACAGCAGAAATAACTAAAATGCTCTCTCAATATCACTCAATAAAAGAATTGTATTCCAATGGATACCATCCCATTGTGAAATCCTGGGAAATGAGAATGCGGATGCTTTAGCAAAGAAGGGCAGCACTGCTACTTACAGACCTGTTACTAAATCTATTTATTACTCTGTGAAAAGATTTATTAAATCTACATACTTAGACTTCAACAAACAAAATTTAATAACACAATCCCAAGGGAAAAAATGGAACTCTCTGCATCAAAATTCACAGTTAATTCCCGATTTACCACGAAAATCGTCTGTAGCTGCATTTAGATTGGCAACAGGCCATGATTGTTTGGCCAAACACCTGCATAGAATTGGAATATATCAGTCCCCTAACTGCCCATTGTGCAACTCAAACCAAGAAATGGATTCGGAACACCTCAAAATCTGTGCTTCAGTGGCTGACCATGATAATATCTTTGAAAAATATTGGGAGTGCAAGAGGTCAAATGACTTCATTGTCAAACGCCTGGCATTAGAGAACAACAACAACATACTTAATAGGTAAAAATAGGCTTTGTCATCAAAATAGGCATTTTTAGGTGCTATTAAAATACCAATTTTAGGCACAGTTTTATATGAATGTGTGCTTGTAAGTTTTTATGAACTTTTCTTTTAAGGATTAAAATAGATTTTTACCTAAAATCCTGAGTGTAATTATAATACAATATAATATATTATATTGATAACTTCATAATATAGAATTCTCATGGGTTACAAACATTAAGAAGCAGTCCCTCTCACCAGGTTGAACTTAATATTGCCTCATTTTATTTGTGCCATTTATTACTTAACAGTGGTTTATTGTATTTATTAATATTCCATATTTCAATCATAATGTTCCAGTATCTTGGGTCGCATAATCCGTGTGACTGATGAAGTCATTGACTACAGAGCTTGGATACGTGAAGAATTCCCACTTTCTTCATATCCAGCAGTTGTGACGAACCAAGATGAGGATGACTCACTATCATCGTCAAGCGGTAGTGATGGCTCGAGTTTAGGATCTGAACCAGGCAGTGACACAGTAGGTTAAAATAAAAATATTTCCATTTCATGAATTTGGATTTATTCCTCTTTTCAAATACCCCATGTCGAATATTAATAATTTTACAAAGCTTCAGCCCAAAACAGAATTTCATTTCATTTTTTGATAAAATGAGAGTGACACAAAATTTTATATAATTCACAAATTCTGGAAGTTTTGGCAACTATAAAAATCTGTCACAACTCGGGATTAAACCCAAGACCTTCCAGAGTGTAGCTAGTTGATTTACCAACTGAGCTACCTGATGATAGTGATATCATTTTGAAAGTATATCTGAACCATTGTCCTACTTAATGTTATTTCCAAAATAATTAAGATGTTTTACTTGCATTAATAATTTATTTCCTGCTCTTGTTTTAGCTGTAAGAGTACATTCTTTGGAAGGTTAATTCTTGATGTTATATTTTATTACTTCTCTATCTGATTTAACAGATCTTTGAGTCCATTGTCGAGAAATTGCTGCATCTTTTCTTGAATAGGACATTCACCCTTAGTAGGACAAAAAAAAAAGAACAATTGCAAATGCTTATATTTCTAAACTTGACAGATATATTGTATAGATCAGTGTTCCCCAACCTTTTTCTACTCATGGCACACCCTAGACAGGCCTAGATTCAACACGGCACAACAAAATGTTAATCCCCTCAAAAAGATATGATGTGACTCTCCTAATATAATTACGTAATGTAATCAAATTAACAAAAATCGACTCTTGCATTTATTACCAATTTATGAACTTTAATTCACTGTAGAAAATACACATTTCTATTACTAATATTAAAGTAAATAACTACTCATACTTTCAATGTGATACTTGGGCCTGCTTAGCTGCACACAGGTGGCTGATCTGTGGTAGAATCGTTGACAGTGCAAGCCTAATTCCTTCATTGATGAATTTGATTCTCTCCCTTTTTAATGTTTTAACTTCAGTTAACGTTGAGAAGCCCAGTTCACACATATACGGTATTATGTAGCTGAAAATGGCAATAACATATTAACTGTCATCTCAGAGATAGCCGGGTATTCACTCCTTATTGATAACCAAAAAGTTTGCAAAGGCACTTCGAGAAGTTCTAATTTCAATGTTCTTATGTAGGAGGAGTGTAGTGTGCTCTGATCCTATTTCCTGATACAAAGCAGAAAAAAAGTAGCATATTTACGGACCGAGATTTAATGAAGTTCACGACTTTTACTACTTTTCAGAGGAGATGGCAAAACAATGGCTTCACGGTGAATGAGATAATGGTCGCCCGTATGTTAGGATATAGACCTACTTCACATAGCTTATTTTAGCCATGAATTCTTTCACTCGGTCTGTCATAGAAGCGGCTCCATCTCTAAAACACAAATGCAATCCTCCCATGTTAATTCATTACGGACCACATATTCATTAGTTGTACTAAACATTTCTTCACCGGTTGCTAGCTCTGGCAGTTTGCATAAAAACAATTGCAGTTACATCCCCATCAATGTACCGGCTTTAGGAAAGAAGTTGTGCATGACCGCTAATATCGGTGGACTCGTCGATCTGAAGTGAGAACTTCTGACTGCTCTTTATTTTATCCTTCATAATGTCTTGGATGTCATTGGACATGTCACTAACTGGGTGGTTAACTGTGTTAGTAGAGAGAGGAATTTGTTGTTGTTGTTGTTGTCTAGTGCCTTGCATCTGGCAATGAAGCCATTAGCAGTCATGCTTTCCAATACTTTTGAACTGTAGTTTCTTCTGATCTTAATGCTTCACAGATCTTCAAGTGGTCTTCATTCATTTCTGCTGGATCGTTACACAGGACACATAGAGTGGCTTTCATGTAACTTTTCTTAACGGGCACCAGTTTTTACAATGTGGCAGTTACATCACCCGACGTAAACCCCCACTATGCAAGGGGGACCGCACCTGTCGTTGGTCAACGAGTCCTTCGGACCTAGCTGGGAGGACTAAATAGATGTTATTTAGATCCACCGACCTTTCCCTCATGTGCCGCTGAGGGACACTGTTGTGCTGTGATAGGCCAGCACATATGTAACTGGCATTTCCTCCATCTTAGATGAAACGGTTATACCGCTGTGACTCGGTCCCCAGATCCTCGTCTGTTAAAAGCAGGGTGTACCACGGGCAGGTTGAGGTTGGCAATTGGGTAGGAGAGACTATAGGAGGCGCATCACTACCCCTTACACCCCGAGAGAGGAATTTAATTTTAATTAATTTTATTAATTTCTTACAATAATAGGTAAAAGTTCGCGTCACACCTTTCACCTTGTGGAGGCACACCGGTTGCGGAACACTGGTATAGATAGTAGCACTGACCTCTGTTAATATGTTGTGTTACGAATCCAGAAATTGTCAGTTGCGTGAACAGTTTCTAGCTTGGTATAAACCTGCAGGCAGTAATTTGGGGGAACCACAGGTCCAGTGAGTGACATTTCTGCTACTATAATTATTCAGTTCATTTTAATATAGGTTGCATTGTGTTTCCAGGGTTCAGAGAGTGGTCTGAGGGTAGTAATTCCCTCGCCAGTGTACCATATTCTCTGTCCTCCAGGAGGCATGCACCATCAGCAGTGCCAAGGTTGAGAAGCAACTTGAAGTGTAACGAATCATCTCGCATCGTGTTTTTAGGATTCTGAAAGCAGTCGAGGTTCTAACCGCTTCGGTAGCGCTCTGTCTTCTGTGGGACCTTCAGTCGTGCCAGCCCCCCCCTTCTCACCACCAATGCCTCATAGAGGGCCTTCCATATATCGCGGTATTTCCAAGCAAAGAAGATTCTCTGCTTCTCAAGGTATTTATTACTACAGCTGGCACCAGCGTTTTTGGCGTGTGTCCTAGATATATAGTACCCAGTTTGTGAACATGTTGCTAGTGTAGCTGAGAATGGTACCACTTCCTATACACGTCACATCAACTATTTGTCAAACACAGTTTTCAGACTGACTGTGGCAAATGTAAAACACTCGCACTTAACGTTCCCATTACTTTTTCACACGCCAAAAACGGTGACGCGGACTATAACTGAATCATTAGCTTCAAATTTATTGCAAGCAACACATGTCCCTCCCCTCTGTTTACCCAGAATCATTTCTTTCTTCAGACTCCCCCCCCCCCACCCCCCGAAATTTCTTATGTATCTTGTGCATTCTCTTGGGGAGAAATGTGCTCTTTTAAATTGTCATTATTGTTATCTTTAAAAAATAGTGGTGATTGTACAGTAGTGGCAGAAAAAACCGGACCAACCCTTGTAGTTGATTTCAGAGCCTTGTTCACTCCAGAGCACAATAGACTGGTAACTAAGACTTTCGTGGTTTGAATCCTGCCTGGGAAGGAAACTTTTTTTTGTTCCTTATTCAAATTTATTTATGTTTTTACGAATTCCAACTACACTAAGGCCCGTAACACACTTGCAGAGTTTTCGCCAGCGAGAAATGTGTTGCGAGAAAATTTTAAAAAGTGATAACATGGATTCAAGTGGACGTCCACACACTGGAAGAGATTCTCGTTCGAGACAAAAACCTCGCGCGAGTTTCTCGCTAGAATCGGTAGCTCAGCGAATTTTCTTGACACATTTATCAAAGATGTTTGACATTTATACTCTTTATGACGATTGAATGTAGAAAAAGGTATCACAGGTGGCGAT
This sequence comes from Periplaneta americana, assembly GCF_040183065.1. Classification (NCBI taxonomy): domain Eukaryota; kingdom Metazoa; phylum Arthropoda; class Insecta; order Blattodea; family Blattidae; genus Periplaneta; species Periplaneta americana. The sequence continues at coordinate 10,847,044 of NC_091119.1, read as the reverse complement.
GAATTGTATTGTTTTTATTTGAAAATGAGGAAAGATGGCTGATAATTGCAGTCAGAAACTTATCGAACTTGTACGATGTCACCCGTAGGCCTATTTATATGATACATGGGATGAAAACTATAAAAACACGAAACTTAAAGAAGAAATCTGGAGATAAATATCAGATTATCTGAAAATAAATAGGGCTATTTTTATTTTGATGAGATTTAATAGTATTAATTAAACATTTGAAATGATGTATCCTATGTTTTAATAGTTTACATAATTTTAATCAGAACATAGCAAAGAATCCTCTATCATATCATGAATAGCAAAAAACTGTGGTCTATTCAACCTGAAATAACGCCTAAACGTATCATCATTCAAATCGAAACCAGTGTCCAAACTCGCCCTTATTTTCGTAAGCTAGGATTTTTTCTCGATGCCAAACTTTCAGAACGGCCCCAAGGTTCACTCAGCCTTCTATAAAATTGAGTACCGGGTCTTTCCCGGGGGTAAAAGGCGGTCAGAGCGTGGTGCCGACCACACCACCTCATTCTAGTGCCGAGGTCATGGAAAGCATGGGGCTCTACCTCCATGCCCCCCAAGTGCCTTCATGGCATGTTACGAGGATACCTTTACCTTTATAATGTGATTTTCAGATATTTCTGGCCTTAATTTTAGGCCTACTTTTTTTTTCATTAACAAAATATGTTCATGTAACTCCATTTCCTCATCATCTGAATACTCAGATTCAACATAGCGTTCGTACGTAATTTGTAAAGTACGACAATATACTTACAGGTTATATGTTTAAGTACGACAATATATGTAAATACATAACCTTTAATATTTCCCCCAACGAGTGATTACTATAATCAAAAAATGCTTTCTGCATGAAGGCAGTGCATAGATTGTCATAGCGAGGTGTGATCTGTGATAGCGAGAACTCGCCAAGTGTGTGGAGGAAGGGTCTTCGCCTCTTTCTCGCAACACATTTCTCGCTAGCGAAAACTCTTCAAGTGTGTTACGGGCCTTAAATTGCTTCCAGGGGCCTGTTTCTCAAAAATACTAGTTTAGTAGTTCACCAGTTACTAGTTGCCAGAGTATATTTCACCAGCTCTAGTATATTCTGTTTCTCAAACTATTTTACCAATCTAGTAACTTGTGACAATTTTTCGCTAGTCACATGATCTCTTTCACTAGTCAGCTGATTGAGTTCATTTGTTTATAGTAATTGGTAGGTATTGTTATTTGAGGTTAGAAGGCTAAGTTGTTTGTGTTTTGGTTCTTACTTCTCTCTTCTCTTGAAATTCCATCAATTGAAAGCAAATTAACTATACTCAATATGATTAATGACTCAAAGGATATATTATTTGGTGCTTTTTCAAGCATAATAACAAAAAATGATAAAGTAAACGAATGGACAAAAAATTTTGTAATGTGTTAGGCTATGGAACTGATACCTCAGAACAAAGATTATGCATACGTTAGGGACACTTACTGGCCCAACTTTGACGAGTACCAATTCAAGTTCACAGTATCATAATATGAACACATTATGTAGCTAGTGGGTTTACTGCCGACATGAATGTCGCTTATGACTTAAAACATTCGCTAATTTTTTTTCAGTTTTACGTTTGATCTATTCATAAATTAGTGTCGTTTTATATTTAATTTGTAGGCTAAAGTTGACAATTTCAGAAGAACTGGCGTGGAGAAGGAAAGCCAGCAAAAATTACTGCAGTTGATGAATTGGTATCAGATTATTAGGAAAAAAATTCTGCGAATGTTGCTGGTCTAGGACAGATGGCATTGGAAAATAATCAACATCCCGATTTGTTGAGCAATTTGTATTTGAAGCTTTGCTGATAATGCATGACTTCTATTTGTTTGTCTTGTTATGGCAGGTCCCACTATATTTAACAACTCTCCAAGCTTTTCAGCACTTTATTTAAACCGTTCATTATATTTAAACAATGCTCCCTTAAAGGAATAATAATTGTTCCTTCTTGATATAGTTTTAGCTCTTCTCACAACAACTTCTTCATTACTTCAATCGGAATCACTAAACCACACATATTAAAAAAATAACTACAATATTTTGTTTTGATTATCTGAGAAAGATTGCCACTGGTAACTGATAATATAGAAATCACCAGTCTTTAGAGTCTTGTAGGAATATTCCTGTTGAATACTAGTATAATCAACTAGATTAGCATTTTGAGAAACAGGATCACTTATGAACTGGTGAAATCGACCAATATTACTAGTCTGTGAACTGGTAACTACTACTTTACTCTTGTAATTTCTAGAAACACAGACTTGTAAAATGAACTAATATTACTACTGTACAGACTAGTATTACTAGTCCATGAGTTTTGAGAAACGGGCCCCTGGTCCAACTTCTAGCCCTGTAAAAAAATTTGCGTAACTATAAACCACGAAGTATGATTTATGAATACATATTTGTTTTAAATTTCAGTTGCTCATCAGCATCCACGTGGTAGTTACCCTCAACACCAAGGCAATACGACTGAAGTCACAACTCACGCTAGTCTAAGCAATAATGTTTCTGGAAGAGGACGTTCCTCAAAACGCCGGAAAAGCAACGTGTCACGTAAAGGTGGAGCGTACTTCTCACGATGATATCAATTGCGCTTGCTATGTATCTAGACGGTGAGTGTATTGATGCTGTTGTGAATACTTCTAGCGTTGGCCAACGGGGATAATTAGCGCCCAATGCAGAAACAAACTTTATGATTGCTTGTGTGTGTGTGAATAGGTGGATGTGGGAGTATCGAGTATGCATGTGAGAGTTGTTGATAATAAGGAAAAAAACAGGAAAAATATCAATTTGCAGTTTTATTCTTTCCTCAATAGTAACTTATGTATACTGTTAAAATAACTGTAGTTTTTAATACCACATATGACATATATTGTGTTCACAGAGTTTAATAACTATTCTTTTGCATTGCATAAAACAAAACTGATAAAAAAAATGTTATAATGAAGCAAATGGCTGAAAAAAGAAGTTACTCAGTGTAGGAAGACAATGATTTAGGATTACTTACTTTTTATTAACATTTATCAAGGTGGCTTTGTTCATTTCCAAAGATTGACATATTGGCATAGATTGTTGATACCCAAAACAGCATATATATAATATATATATGAGACATAAGTTTTGAGAACTAACTTGGTTTGAGACTGTTGAGCTGCACCATATGTTTTGTGTCTTGCACCAGTTTGTGCGAGCATATTAAGGAAGTTGGTATATCATTTCAGTGAGTTCATTTACAAAGATGTGATTATTCTACAAACAACTTGGACTATTTAATACTGTGTGTAGCATCATGCCTAACTTTTTTTTCCCCCCCCATAAGTTTGTCGTGTTTTCAGTTTTAATTTCCCATCAGCTAAATACTTGACTCATCAAGTTTTTTAAATGTTAAATCTTGTTTTTTTTCTGTTTAGATTATTTTTGAAAGTGTAAAAATTACTTATATTTCAATAAAACAATATAACACCCAAAAAAATAATCAGCCATTTTCAACTACATTTTAGGTGATATGAAGTTCAAAATGTAGAATGCTAGTTCATGAAATGTATCAGTTAGCAATATCCAGCTGTAGTGCATAACTCTGCAACAGGTTGCAAAGCTAGAAGAAAGGAAATCTTCCAGTTCAGTGAACGAAGCTAGTCCATGATTGTTGAGTGCCACATACCAGCCCCTTCAATGCCGAGGACGCACGGGAGGAATTTCAATAACGTATGTGTATTCTAAAACATAAGAGAACACCAAAGAGACTGGCATTTCTTCTTAGCATCACCTATTTCCGATTATTTATACATACTGTTTTGTTATTTAATATTCAGTGCCATGTCAGTGTTTTTAAAAACTTTTATTTTATGCTGTATACTTGTTTTATTTTAAAAAGTTCTATATTTAAGATGCATATTTCAGGATGAAAATTCTAATTTAGTAGAAAGAAAAAAAATTGTGAAAAGACTTTGACTCACAAACCTTGCTGCTTTTGTGAATTTGTGAGTCATTTATTTTTCTTGGTATAGATATTTTTCATTCAGATATGATTGTAGCCTGTTTATTACGAAATGTTTTCAGAATAAATCTTTATAAGTTCTGACAATGGCAAACAAATAGCATATTACAACTGGCCTTTAGTCTATGGACCACACAGACACAGTCGCAGTTCCCTGTATCTTTCTCTCTCCCCAGGTGCATGAAGACAGCAGCAAGAAATGCTCAGTAATAAATAAATGAGCAGAAAATATCTTTGATAAGCAAACAAATTGCTTCAGTGACAAAACAAACTCAGAGCTATAAACCTTTTTTCTCTCCACAATGTAGACATGTTTGTTCAGCCAGGTCCTGCATATATTTAGACTTGTTTATACATGTTTTCGTATTATTTAGTTAAGGGAAGACTCCACTGAAAATCATGAAAATTTTTCCAAATTTTTTTTTAGCTATTTCACTTATTCAGAATTTATATTTTCATACCCCAAATGGATTCAGCTCAATTCTGATTACAAATACTCGTATGTTTACACTTTTTAAATTAAGGCTGGAAGGGGGCGTAGAATTTAAAGAGCTGTCAAAATTGTTTTTCATCGAAAAATTTTTTTTTTTTAATTTCTGATTACAAATCTAGTAACTTTTTGTTGGCTCCCTGAAGTTACTAGATGAATGTAGCGGAGGAGAATATTAATTTACATAAATGTTCATTTTATTTTCAAATCTATTTTTCTGTGTTTATTTTTGTTGATTCAACACCAACTTTCTTATGCCAAATATTAATCAATGTGGATGAAATTTTTACTGCAATTATTTATGAGGTAGCTGCATGTTTCTATGCATTTATTTTGTGAGAAATGCTGCTAGTTTATTTTACTAATATTTCTTAAGAAAAATATTAATAAAATAAACTAACAGCATTAAGAAAAATATTAATAAAATAAAACTAGCAGCATTAAGAAAAATATTAATAAAATAAACTAGCAGCATTTCTCACAAAATAAATGCATAGAAACATGCAGCTACCTCATAAATGCTTGCAGTAAAAATTTCATCCAGATTGATTAATATTTGGCATAAGAAAGTTGGTGTTGAATCAACAAAAATGAACACAGAAAAATAGATTTGAAAATAAAATGAATATTTATGCAAATTAATATTCTCCTCCGCTACATTCATCTAGTAACTTCAGGGAGCCAACAAAAAGTTACTAGATTTGTAATCAGAAATTTTAAAAAAGAATTCTTTGATGAAAAACAATTTTGACAGCTCTTTAAATTCCACGCCCCTTCCAGCCTTAATTTAAAAAGTGTAAACATACGAGTATTTGTAATCAGAATTGAGCTGAATCCATTTGGGGTATGAAAATATAAATTCTGAATAAGTGAAATAGCTAAGAAAATTTGGAAAAATTTTCATGATTTTCAGTGGAGTCTTCCCTTAAATTGATGTTTAGCCCTTTTATGAAAGTTTCTATGGAACATTTACTGTAGATTCCAGACTTTTCGATTTTGTTGGGACAGTATCAGTATTTTGGGTCCTTTATCCTGCGTCCCACTATTAGGTCTTGCTGAACTTATATTTATATCACTTTTCAAATTTTGATATTTTCCATATTGTGATATATGAATTGTCGTGTTTTAAATTATCATTATGTAATACATCGAAATGTGTGTTGATATTTTTTAATATTTAAATCAACTTTGTAATAAACAGAATAAAGTATGAGGGACTGACAATAACTACATTCTTCTGCGGTTTATTTTATGCCAAATCAAAGATGTAAACATTTTAAAAAATAAGTGATAATAATAAGGTAGCTGTACATGTATGTGTATACCCATATATTATGACGATATGGTATCCATACATGAAGATGTTTTACAGGCAGCATTATATAATAATTTGACGAAATTATCAACAGTAATCTCACTAGAAGTTTTGATTTATCTAGAGAAAATCAAAACTCGAGTGGGATTTAATTGACGATTAGAAAAAAGTATATGAAGATTAGAAGAAATAAAGTACTCTAATACAATAAAATGTCGCTATAGTGGAGAATTACCACGGTAGCTTTGAACCGTGCCGTTACGTTTACCACCAAATTTAACTATATACACAATGTTGCCAACATAAGAACATGATTTTGGTCTATGGTGTCGTTAGAAGGAGAAATTTGTTTTTTTATCTCTACCTCCTTCGTTCTGAACATTACTGAGAGATAGCACCACTGTTACTCTCATCTATTGCAATGATTTTTCCCTGGACCACCAATTTGCTTGGACGACATTTCTACATAGAAGATTAAGACAGATCTTACAAGTGATCTCCAGTTACTAACAGTATGGTCATCAAAATTGTGTGTCCATTTTATCTCGAACTAAAATCTCTCTCGCATTTTCTTTGGTTTCATCACGGCCAAATGGATTTATCTCTTCGGTATCGATGTTTCTAGTCGGTCATGGCCTTTATGACAGTATTTGTTTTGTAATATTGATAGAAGGTAATATAATTAAAGCGGTGAACAATTTCATGGCCCCTAAAAGTTTTTTTTTTTTTTTTCGTAAAAGGCTAGGTATTTTCTCCAGGCCACAAATAAAACTGCAACGCGGTCATAATTATGTACTTAATGCTTTGGCGAACATTAACCGGAAGTTTACTTTCCGTTATTTAAATGATATTCCGTGAACCACACCTTTTTCCTCTTTATTTCGTTGTCATAACCTACTTTAAGATCTTACTACAAAAGCATTTTCTTTTAGTGCATTCAAAACATCGTCGTTGTACTGCATAAGTCGTGCACTTGACTAATAGAGTGATTTATTTAAGAATATAGTCGCGAATTTTACTACCACCATTTCGATTGTCTTCTGTTTGACACGGCTCGGTACGGCCCAGTGACTAGTGGCCAGCAAGTAACGTCGACTATCGACATTGCTCTGGCATGGGTATTATCCAGTTGTTCCATTATTAATTGACTTACTAAATTCTATTTCACTAATGTTGGCTTCACCAAAATGTTTGAACGGAGCCGCCATTTTTAGTTGACTATCTATGAAGTAAACAAATGATGTTCGCAAAGCATGTTTTATAGTACCGCAAAGAATTTGCAGTTTGAAATGTTAGCAAACGAAACAAATGGTAGGGAAGTGATAAAAACAGAAGGAAGTATATAAAGATTAGAAGAAATAAAGTACTCTAATGCAATAATATAGGTATTGACTAAAATTCCATTTCACTAATGTTAGCTTTACCAAAACATTTGAATGGAGCCTCCATTTTCAGTTGACTATCTACATGGAAAACAAATGACTATCGCAAAGCATGTTTTATAGTACTGTAAAGAATTTGCAGTTTGAAATGTTGGCAAACAAAGAAACAAATGGTAGGGAAGTGATAAAAACAGAAGGAAGTATATAAAGATTAGAAGAAATAAAGTACTCTAATACAATAATATAGGTATTGACTAAAATTCCATTTCACTAATGTTAGCTTTACCAAAACATTTGAATGGAGCCTCCATTTTCAGTTGACTATCTACATAGAAAACAAATGACTATCGCAAAGCATGTTTTATAGTACCGTAAAGAATTTGCAGTTTGAAATGTTGGCAAACAAAGAAACAAATGGTAGGGAAGTGATAAAAACAGAAGAAAGTATATAAAGATTAGAAGAAATAAATATTCTAATACAATAATATAGGTATTGACTAAAATTCCATTTCACTAATGTTAGCTTCACCAAAACATTTGAATGGAGCCGCCATTTTCAGTTGACTATCTACATGGAAAACAAATGACGATCGCAAAGCATGTTTTATAGTACCGTAAAGAATTTGCAGTTTGAAATGTCGGCAAACAAAGAAACAAATGCTAGGGAAGTGACAAAATTGTAGCGGTAAACAGCCCTGATTGGTTGAAACACGTCCTTTTGTACCGTTTTATTGGTCAAAAGTAGTTTGACATAGTAAAAATGTAATAGTCAACGAAAAATGTTCTTCCAAGTGGAAGCAAGACAAATACAATTAAATTCTTTAGGGGAGGAAACATTGTAAAAACAGACAAATGTGGCAAATCACTGAGATCTTGAACTCATTCAAATATCTCGCACTTATCTTCTATGTAGCTAAGCTTGTATTTATTAATCACATTGAAGAGTTAACTTACTGTAGCACCCACCATGCATCTTCAAAATGCAGTTCACAGTTTTCGCACTTAGAAAAGACAGCTTCCTTTTTTTTTTTATGTATCATTTATATACCTACAGTAAGCCGAGATGGTGAGTAGACCTAAACTTTGTGTTAGGCAAGTATCCTGCTTTTTCATTTATGAAATCTGGGAAACTTAATATGTTAGCAAAATTGAGGGAAGTTAAGGCCGTGTCTCAAAGCTACATTTTCAGCTGAAGTGAACTAGATTGTTGACTAAATAGCCGGATGTGGCGTCAGAAGTTATGATCCAAAGCTACATAGTGCATAGCAATCAAGTCCGTAGTAGATAGTAAACGAAAATGCTTGCTTGATTGTTGACTTGTTCACTAAACAAAAATGGATGCCTCGTTAACAATTAGGGTTATGAAATCTGAAAATGCTTTGGAAGTGAAATAATGTAAATATAATGTAGAAAAACACGTTAACTTTGAACACTAACATTGTTAATACCTTCTGTACAATGCTTTAAACATTATTATAATATATTAAGTCCTCATCTCTTCCACATAATTCGTAATGAAACTGCATTAGGACACTGCCTTCTTAATTTAGTGCTGCATCGTGATGTCATGGTTTTTAGAAAAATAGTCTATGAAGCAGGCCATGTTTCAAGCATACAGTTCCAAAGCCTCCTAGTGTGTAGTTTACAAGTCACGTAGTTGCTAGTCACTAGTGTGTAGTATGGACTTGAGCTTTGAGACACGGCCTAATATCTCCTGCAAAGAGATGAAAAAACATAGTACATAGCCAGCTTTCTGAATAAAGGGCCTGGATTATGTAAGGTATATGGGTCTAGGTTTCACATAATTCAAATACAAATATTGAAGTTTCTTATACACATGATATTCTGTGTTGTGAATTAGAAACTTGAAGTTTCTATGGATTTCTTGGGAGATATACATTAATAAAAATGACATATAAGGCCAAAGAAGTAAATTAGTTTATGCTCCACCATGCCGAAATGTAGTAATTATACACCTGGTAGTAGCCCTTTAATGGACCTCATTAAAGTACACCTATTCATTATAATTCAGTTGTTCAGCCAATGAGAAATCACCATTGTACCATTATAAAACCGCAAATATCGATTATTCTCGGATATGCAATCGAAAGACAATTAGTGAAAAGTCACGGAGGCTGGAAATCCAATACTGTCGCAGAAGGTTATGTTCTGTTACTATAATAATTAGCGTTAATTGTAAATAATATTCAAATAAATTCAATTTGTCATCTCGTTTTTCAATTCTAAATCAATTTACAGGTTATATCAAGCCTAATGTTCATGTTATTCTCTAGATTATATCAAGGTCAATGACCTTCGTGCCTCAGAAAAAATCAATACTTTCGCATCTAAGCACATCTCACAATTCAGGTCAGTTCCGCTCCTCACTTACATAACCATAACATGAATACTTATGAATAATTTCAAGTTAGAAATATGGTCGAGCATAAAAAGTCGTATGAAACTTGCCTATAATGGTAATTAAGGTGCTCGTATGAAAATTGTGAAACTCGCTTGCACTCATTTCATAAACAAACATACTCGCGTCTTAATTACTACCATTATAGGCTCGTTGCATAATGTACTATTATTCAATATATTACATGAGATAGCTCTCTCATAGATCCTGAGGAAGGAGCTGGAGCAGATGGTACTTGTGAAATCTTTTCCTTCTATAACAATGTGGGGAAAAATACCACAAATTTTGATGGAGAAGTTGAAGCTATTTATATATCCCTTCAAAATTTATTTCTTTGGATTCATCATTGCAAGAATATAATCGTATTAAGTGACAAGAGCCACATTACAATTAATATATCAACATATCAACCAAAAATGGAAAAAAATAAAATAAATTCATTCAGTGATTAAACAAATCCAAAGTTTAAATAAAATTATAGTTCTTCAGTGGATTCCTGCATACAAGGTCAGACAATTTAAAAACAAGATTTGTTTAAAAAATGTGATTAATTTCCAGAAACTTGCATTTAACTCTTGTCCCCTTCCCTGTCTACGCACCACTACATGCTCGTCTTCCATTGTTCATAACAATGCTGCAGCTCATCAACCTCCAACACTTTCAGTAGTTGTGCCGTTTTTGGCTTTGCTTCTTCGACGGACAGAAAATGGGTTCCCTTCAGGACACTTTTCACTCTGGCAAAGAGAAAGAAGTCACAGGAGGCTAAATCTGGTGAATTTGGAGGATGTTCAAGCACTGGAATGTGTTTATCGACTAGAAACCATCTTTGTCTACCACAAATTCCAGTTGGACCTGCCAGGACTCAAACACTGGTTATGGGTAAGGGATTTCATGTGATGAGGTAAGATGGATTCGTGTAGCTTGCTTGGAGGTAGTTAATTCCATTGGTGTTTCAATTTTTCTATGTATCTGTGTATTATATTTGCTTATTAAGATATTCTTCATTGTTCTATATACACTTTTAACACTAATGATATGATATGATATATTTGGTCACAGCACTTCTTTACATATAATGGTGTACCTCACATTTCTGTATCCGGTGCCACCATTAACATATTATTACAGTAACATTATTTTCAGTACGCGTCTACACAAATACTCCCAATTACACTATGTACCTTTTAATTACTTGTTCAATCTCCCCTTCAGTATTTCTCCTACATTTCATTTGCTATTCTCTATTTGATCATTAATCGTAATATATCTAAAATTATATAAGCCTTTCAAACCCCCTTTTACCTCTAACTACTGTTCACTAAAATTTTAATTTCACTTATTCTCTATAAATTGTCATATTGAATTATTTGTCCTATTTGTTCTTTGACCTTTTCTCCTATCTTTCTCTTATATTCATTTACTGTTCCAATGTTCAAATGTTAGTACTAATTTTATGCTGCCACTTGTTCATTTCTCTGAACCCTTTTTCACTATTTTCACTCATTCCTATTTGCGCTCACTTTCACTTTCTCACTATTCTGCTTACACCTTATCCTTTGTCACTATTCTCACTTCCTATAAATACTTATATTTTATTCTACACATCAGCTTATACACTTTCTCTCTCCCCTATACTTCTCGATCTTTTCCATTTTCACTTTACTTGCACTTTTTGATCACATCCCCACATCTTTTAATCATATCTAATATCTTTGCTATATCCTCAGCTGTCGCAGATTCTGACCTTTCTTTACTGTTCGTCTCTGCCTTATTTCTGTCTTTGCCTTTCTTTCTATTTATCTCTTCTTCTATTCCTCTTTTATTCCCCCCCCCCCACGCTTTCACTTTCACATACTAGATTTCCACATACACTCTCACCCTTATTCTTTTCACTACTTTCTTCCCTATCACTTCCTGACTCTTGGTTTCTCTTTTTATCCCCACTCGCCTTTTTTTCTAGTGTCTGTGTTTCTTGTTCCGTTATTGTACTTACAATATAATCACTGATTAACTTTATAACTTCTTTACTGTGTTAACATTAGGAAATTACCTGGCTGACTAGTTTCGAAGGGATATTCTTCATTGTCCAAAGCCTCAATGACAGTTGAGAATATCACTTCGAAACTAGTTAATTTTCTAATGTTAACACAGTAAAGAAGTTATAAAGTTAATCAGTGACTGGGTTATACATCTCTTCTAGTTCGTACTAACAGAATGGCATCTTTGATGTGAGTATCCTATAAGAGTGCAAAGCCTTAGAAATAATGTATGGAGCTATATTTTTTTCGTGAATAGAAACAAAAACGAGAGTTTATAACTAGTTCACTCAATACTCACATACCCAGTAGAACTTGGATAAGAAACTTTACAAACAAAACAAATGAAATTGCCAAAATAATATTAAAAGAATAGTAGGTATTTACAGTAAATGAAATGTGTAGAGATCATATCAGAAATGTTATAAGGGACTAGTGTAAAATTAAGCCAATAAATTGGATATGTGTACAAAGGAATGAATGAGACAATCATGTAACTAGAGTGAATGACAAAAGATAAATCACCAAGGAGACACAGATGCATAGATCGACCAAAAAAGATACTGTTCGACAGTGGTTTGAGCAGACTTTAAGTCTAGTTTAGGGTGACCAGATGTCCCTTTGTTCAGCCTCTTGTCCCCTGTCCCGAGAAAAGTATGCTCAGGATGCCAAATTTCCCCCCCCCTTTTTTTTTTTTTTTTTTTTTTTAACGGCATCCTGTTTCCCTAAATTATTGTTGAAATATTTTTTGTTTTATTTGATAATCACGTAAAACATTAATTAATTCTATATTGATGTAGATTCATTTTCCGGGCTGAGAGGCCGTGGTCTATTAGTTGGTTTTATACCAGACGAAACGTCTGGTATAAAACCAACTAATAGACCACGGCCTCTCAGCCCGGAAAATGAATCTACATCTATAGACTCCGGCCGTGAAAGCCTACACTGCAAGATTAATTCTATATTGTTTCCATCAGATGTCACCGTAATGAATTCTGTGAAGGCAATGTTAATCACAAAATCTAATTTCAAAAATGTGTCTTGCATGGACTTCTGTAGTTTCCTGAAGAAAAGGCCAGCACTTCTAGAGCAAATTCACTCATCAAAGAAACATAATTCTGATTGTACAGTTTCATCTTCATGGAGAATATTAAAATACAGTAGTTACAAGGTAATACGAGGCATTTATATATATGTTATATAAATAAGTTCAGAATACAGTGACATGGATAGCCTGTAATGTAAGGTTCAATTAACCTGAAGTATTTTTAAACAGTAAGTTAACTAATCCAGACTAGTTGCAATATAAAAAAATGCTTAACAATAACTTAAGCCAAGTACTCATGCTACTCTATTATGTATAATTATTAGACCCATAGTCTGGTTATTGTAAACAGTGTAGTATTTATTACTTTAAAATAAAACTGACATTATATAAACACAAGTGATGTCATAATTAATGTTTAGATAAAATGTTGATTCATGTCAACTGTAATAATAAGTGCCCCTTTTTTTGGGAATCTGGTCACCTTAGTCTAGTTTTAAAATTTTATCTCATAGTTAAATTTAGAATAAAGTAACAGGAGTAACTTTTTCTTTGCGATTCAAACCTTGAAATCAAAGACTTAAAAATAAATAAATAACAAAAAAAATAAAGTCACGATTAACTTCTATCAGAGACGCATGAATTTTAATTGTGTATTTTGCTGTGTTGAATGATGAAGATATGTGCCCATATTTCCTTGAGAACCTCGAAATATAATATTTATCATTGCTTTACGCCACGGGAAGGAAGATAATGTGAAAATCGAAAATGGAGAATTAAAATTTAATCACAAGGCTTAATTTGATAATTCCCGCTGAGAATTTACGTCATTGCAGTCATACCAACATTCAGGATATAATTCAACGTGATGGCAACTTTAAAAACGATCTATAAACATTTAAATTACCACGTTGAATGTCTGAATGCTGCCAATAAAGAAAGAGAGAGATAGAGAGAAAAAAAAAGAATATCGTAGAAAAAAAATAATGGATCTTGACACGGAGAGTACGACTACTTCGATTGATGATAAAACCGAAGACTTCTGTGAAAATCCTACTCGAGATACTCTAGCAGAAGGTTTAATGTGTCTTCTGAAACCTACAATTGATCAATTAGATGAAAGAGTACGAGCCACAAGGTGATTATAAACAATTTATGACATTTGAAACTATATATTACATAACCTGTGCAAAGGGTTAGTAGATAGTAATCTGCTAGATTATAATAGTAAAACGTTATATGATTTATAAAATAATTTTCCGGTTCTTTAATGACTGATCTTTTTTTTTTTTTTTTTTTTTTTTGAGAAATACAATTATTTCACCACCATGTCTAGTGACGGTTAAGTTTCTTACCCATTCACCTAACCTATAAATGGATTATAGGGTAATTCTCCCTATTAGCCGCACCACTTCTAATGTGGTACATTTAGTTGGGAGAATTGCCAAGATATTACAGCCCTACACATTTTATTTTACTCTACTTGTTTATCGTAATACAGTTTTATTTAGTTTTAAGGATCATAGCCTATATATAATTCTTGTTTTATAGACTTATATAAGTTGTTGGTTTTGGTTAGAATCCACAAATAGTCTGAATTTTGAGTCTGAGTTTTATAGAAAATCTCGAATTATCATATCCTGTATTCATAGGCTCATTCTACTGATGACAAGTGTGCATGAATCGTAAGCAACGGCATGAATAATGTTTCATGCAGTGGAGATATAATGACCTATAAATTACTACTGAAGGTGTTCCGATGTATATACAATATGTAGCCTATATTATGTCTGTGTTTCTTTCTCAGAATCAGCCAGGTAGAGTTAAAACAACAAATTGAAGGATTAGCAGAAGAACTGAAGAAGATATCAGAATCTCAACAGTGTCCTCTAGATCTTGATTTGTACGTCAGAAAGCTAATAAACGCGAAGTTGAAAGTAACAGTTGTCAGCAACATACTGCAGACGGCCCAGGTAAACTATTCCTACTTTTATTTATTTATTTATTTTCAATTTCGTATTAGAAATAATAAATTAGAATGAGGTCAGTTAGGCCTAGTAATATACATGTTAACATAAATCAGTGTATACTTCTGGACGTATCCTTTCACGAGTCTCATTGTGTAAATGTGTATTTTGTGTGTTCCTTTCCTTCCACCTGACTTTCTCTCATTATACAAAATACCGTTATTTTTCCGTATCTACAGGGTATACAGTAGAACCCCAATCATCTGTAAACCTATTAACCGATTGGCTGATTACACTGGTCAACAAAATTAAACATATTTTTTGTCAAAAGGTAAAGAATGGGTGATTCTTGTAGCATTTTTCGTGCTGATTTGAAATTTGTTTTAATATTTTTCTATCATCTAGAGTTTTTGAGTAATTATATGAAATGTAATTAAAACTTTTCTGGTATTGATACCTTGTAACATTTTACCTAAAATATTTATTTACCTAAAATATTTATTTACCTAAAATATTTATAGATTTTAGGCTACACTTCGCTTGAGAAATATCTCTTTTGAGTGTCCAGCAGTAGTCTGACACAAAATTTGGGCTCCATTTTTACTGGTAGCGCCTTTCCATTTCAGAAAAATCCTGATGAAAATGCTCCCCATGTTCGTCACTCACTATCCGAAGGTTTTGAGGAAAGAAAAATAGATGAGAATTCAAGAAGTTATTTAGAGAGATATGTGACACCCCATCACGTTATAGTTCTGAATCAGCTCGCTGACAAGTTCTCTGTAATCTCCTGATCTGTGGTTCCTGGAAAGTAAGAGTCTGTTGAATGATCCTTAGGTTCTCGGCATATCATTGGAACTGGAAAAGGCATATGACGGGATCCTTTTAGCCAACCAGCTAATAGAATCACATTGAGCACAACAGATTTCAGGGACCCAGTTCATGTTCTCATTTATTTTGCAATCAAAAGAACACTCGTAAGCTCTTTTAACTAGTGTAGTAAAATTCAAATATAACTAATCACAAACGTAACAAAAATTGTTTGTGTGATATTTATACAATATTTCGAGGTATGTTTCACTTTATAAGATACTTTCACCACACCGTAGACACCATGTCTCTTCTTCTTCTTCTTCTTCTTCAGTCCCTTCTGCTGCTAAGCATTGGGTTTGCCTCTCTCCGTCCATTTCATCCATTTTTCCCGGTCTCTACACATTCTCTTCGTCTCTACCATTGTTTTTCCTTTCTGTTGGCCTATTCTTTCTATTGTATCCTCCCATTTAATCCTTGGTCTTCCTCTTCTCTTTCTTCCTTCCACTCTCATTTCCATCACCTGTTTAACCTTCCTTTCTTCTCCCATACGATATACACGCCCAAACCATTTCAATTGCCTTTCATTAATCGCCTCTGTTAATGATTTTCTCAGTTTAACTTCTTCTCTTACCCTGTCATTCCTTATCCTATCTCTTCTGGTCTTTCCTACAGTTCTTCCTAGATATTTCATTTCCACTGCTGTTAATTTACTTCCATGTTTATCTAATGCCCACGTGCATCAACGTCGGTTAGTGTAACCATCGGTTAAAATTGTCACCTAATCCCTGATTAAGCATTTTTACGGTGGATCGACCTCGGTTGCGACTTAAATAGGAGGTTAACCACAGTAATCTCTAACCGGCCAAATATGAGCAGTTAAAGGAGATAACCAGCGATTAGTAGAGCAAGTAAAGCAAAATGGCGGCCAGAACCACAGGTGATTATTTCGAAGACGATTATTATTGTACAGTACTTGAATTACTTGGATAGAGCGTGAGTGTGAAGGTTCTTTAGTGGAAAGAGAGAATTCTTACGAGGAATTAGGTGATAGAAAATTTCAGGAGGGATTTCGTTTATCAAAATCTACAAATGGATTACTTGAAATAACACAAGAACAATCATATTTCTCCTACGGATCGGCTGCTTGTATTACGATTCTATGTAACTGTTATTTTCTGTATTTTAAGAGGGAATACTCGAATACCGGTATCTCTTTCTCTATGTCACTGGCTGAACAAAGAGAGGTTATGGATGGATCTTAGGATAATGCACAATTCCCTGGTGTAAATGGGGTCCAAGATTGTACACACATTCCTACCAATTTTCTGCATCCTTTTCCTTTATGGATATTCCATCTTTTTTATATAATACATTTAAATCTAGTAATTAAGTCTATCGATACTTCAACCTAACATTGGGATATAATAATTTTTGGACTCAATTTTCCATTCTGTACGATTTTAACCTAACAGTACTGAAAAACAAAGAAATGGAACTCACAAAAATAACAGCGCCCAAAGGCAAACAAATGCAACGCGAAAATGTAGGATACGTTCATTTCGATGTAGAACATAGTGAGCGCAGTCGTTTTTAGACGTTGACTATTATCTTTGCAGCGGTATGGATGCTTTCCTTTAGTCATTTTGTAGAAACAATGTACCATCATAGACTTTACTCTGGTTAAATGAGGTGTCAGCTAGCCGTGTTTTAGTAATCGGTGATTATGAATGGTGCACATAAATTACATTTTAACCACGGCTACTGTTTAACCATCGTTTCGTAATCTATGATTACTGCGTTTTTAATCAATGTTGATGCACTTCGCCATAAGAGTGGTAAGCTTTCGGTACTATATTGTATTATAGGTTTAATTATTGAATTATATATATCAGTATTTTTGTCTTAGTGGTTATTTCTTTTTTTCCCAACTATTGTATTACTTATTTGATAGTATGCTGATGATGCTTTCTTTATCCTGTTCAGTACTTCTTGATCTACTCTTCCATCAGTAGTTATTATTGTTCCTAAATATTTAAAACTTTCCACTCTCTCCAGGTTTTGTCCTTCACATTCAATGTTAAATTCTGTTTCCTGTCTATCTTCCTCAGAGATCCACGTTACTGTACTCTTGTTGACATTAATCCGCATCCTTTTTCTCATTAACTCTTCGTTCCATTCCATCAGCATATGTTGTAGCCTTTCAGGTGTTTCTGCTATTAATGCTATATCATCCGCATAGATTAATGGCGAAGTGCATCAACATTGATTAAAAACGCAGTAATCATAGATTACGAAACGATGGTTAAACAGTAGCCGTGGTTAAAATGTAATTTATGTGCACCATTCATAATCACCGATTACTAAAACTTGGCTAGCTGACACCTCATTTAACCAGAGTAAAGTCTATGATGGTACATTGTTTCTACAAAATGACTAAAGGAAAGCATCCATACCGCTGCAAAGATAATAGTCAACGTCTAAAAACGACTGCGCTCACTATGTTCTACATCGAAATGAACGTATCCTACATTTTCGCGTTGCATTTGTTTGCCTTTGGGCGCTGTTATATTTGTGAGTTCCATTTCTTTGTTTTTCAGTACTTTTAGGTTAAAATCGTACAGAATGGAAAATTGAGTCCAAAAATTATTATATCCCAATGTTAGGTTGAAGTATCGATAGACTTAATTACTAGATTTAAATGTATTATATAAAAAAGATGGAATATCCATAAAGGAAAAGGATGCAGAAAATTGGTAGGAATGTGTGTACGATCTTGGACTACACCAGGGAATTGTGCATTATCCTAAGATCCATCCATAACCTCTCTTTGTTCAGCCAGTGACATAGAGAAAGAGATACCGGTATTCGAGTATTCCCTCTTAAAATACAGAAAATAACAGTTACATAGAATCGTAATACATGCAGCCGATCCGTAGGAGAAATATGATTGTTCTTGTGTTATTTCAAGTAATCCATTTGTAGATTTTGATAAACGAAATCCCTCCTGAAATTTTCTGTCACCTAATTGCTCGCAAGAATTCTCTCTTTCCACTAAAGAACCTTCACGCTCACGCTCTATCCAAGTAATTCAAGTACTGCACAATAATAATCGTCTTCGAAATAATCACCTGTGGTTATGGCCGCCATTTTGCTTTACTTGCTCTACTAATCGCTGGTTATCTCCTTTAACCGCTCATATTTGGCCGGTTAGAGATTACTGTGGTTAACTTCCTATTTAAGTCGTAACCGAGGTCGATCCACCGTAAAAATGCTTAATCGGGGGTTAGGTCACAATTTTAACTGATGGTTACACTAACCGACGTTGATGCACGTGGGCATAACATTTGTAAATATACTGGTCTTAATCTCCAATTTCCCACTTTAGTTCTATGTGTCCTACGTAAAATATACTTAATAGGTCAAAATAGGCATTTTAGGTGCTATTAAAATATCAATTTTAGGCATAGTTTTATATGGAACGTGTACTTGCAAGTTTTTTTGAACTTATCTTTTAAGGATTAAAATAGGGTTTTACCTAAAATCCAAAGTCTAGTAATAAGTAATTTTGTGGAGAATTACATGACTTTTCTTCATTTAAATTTTGGTGAACACTGTTTACCCTATTTCCTGTAAATGTGTGCCACCACTTTTGTGTATGTATTAGATCTACATGAGTTTCCGAAAGTAATAATAAGTTGCACATAAAATGTTATTTATCTGAACAGTCATCAATTTTTTTTTGATTGTACGTATATAAAGTCCACACCTGTGGAGTAACGGTCAGCGCGTCTGGCCGCGAAAGCAGGTGGCCCTGGTTCGATTCCCGGTTGGGACAAGTTACCTGGTTGAGGTTTTTTTCCGGGGGTTTCCCTCAATCCACTATGAGCAAATGCTGGGTAACTTTCGATGTTGGACCCTGGACTCATTTCACCGGCATTATCACCATCTCATTCAGATGCTAAATAACCTAAGCTGTTGGTAAAGCATCGTAAAATAACCTACTAAAAAAAATGTACGTATACCATAATTATCAGCTTTATAGCCTCACTACCTTGAGTCCAAACAAGAGATTCATTGAAACATAGACACCATGTCAACTTGTCAACAAGGATATTTTATGCTTTCAGGACCGATTAAATAAAGTACATCAGCAGATCGCACGCGAGCAGTCAAGACGGCGAGCACTGTTGGAGCCTTCACCCATCACCACACCCCTAGAAGCTGCAAACCCTTCAATACAATAGAATGTGGCTATGCCATTTCAACAATCAGTATAGTTAGAACAGATATGCCTTAATTCATTCCAAACAATAATAATTCGCTCTTGATTTTGTATTTTTCATACTGGTAAAGAGTGTTAGAGAATGATGAAATCTAGCATCCAAAATTTTCTCCAAATATTAGCTTGAAAAATAATGTACAATAACACGCTGCATGATTTTGGTTATGAAATTATTATTATTTTTAATTTGTAAGAGACTGAATGGTCTAGTCACTCACAAGTAGTGTAAGGTCAGTAAATATATATATTTTTTCTTGGTTGCTTTTAAAAATACAGTCTATTGCTATAAAATATTCGTGTCTTGAGAAACATTGTTCATACATTTTCTGATTTTACTGTTCCCGCAGATTTTTTTTTTATACAACATTCGTTTAAGACTTCAATAATAAACTTATTTTACAACATAAACTTACTAGAAAGAATCACTAATATATAATATACTTCAGAAATTAATTTATTTTCAGTGAGAATATTATAATCGCTGAATATTTTGAAAACTAGCGATATTGTTGTAGCCTAATTTGAATATTTTATTTTGTTATTTTAATGCCCTATATACAGATTATCAATTTGTTGTTGATAGTTCCTTGCATGAGTGATGAATTCTTGCCTTTTTAAACTCTACTGTACATTTGTCTAAACAAAATGGAAACGCCTTCATTATCCCACTTGTCAGTAGAAGATTATGACAATGTATATGAACCAGCAGAAGACAGTTTCTTGCTTATTGATGCACTGGAACAAGATCTGAAATTTCTGAGAAGTTTGAATCCATCTCTTTGTGTGGAGTTAGGAAGTGGTTCAGGTGTTGTGATCACCGCAGTGGCCAAGGCCCTTGGAAGAAGCAGCTGTTATGTTGCAGTCGACATAAATCCAATTGCCTGCAAGATAACACAGGAGACAGCTCAACACAATAACACAGATGTCGATGTTGTGGCCATGGACTTGATGTCTGGATTCCATTGGAATAACAAGATTGATGTGTTAATCTTCAATCCACCGTATGTAGTGACTCCATCTGAAGAAGTGGAAGGGAAAGGAGTGCATGGAGATCTGGCCAGAGCATGGGCTGGTGGTGAAAGAGGACGACAAGTAAGTATGTATGTATGTATTTATTCACACTGCAAATGGGTAAATACCCGGTGACAGTGGTAACTAATTACAGTACACTCAATAATGACAATTAATAATAAATTAGAATTCATAATATTAATAATAGAATAATAATAGCAATCTATACTAATAATAAATCTGTAGCCAACATTTTTCTGGTAATTTTCGATTTTCCAAAAATAATTGGTGTTAACATGTATAATTAACTATCCTGAAACCGAAAATCGCTTTTTTGAAATTTTTGCTTGTGTGTCTGTCTGGTGGCAAAGTGCATCAACATCAGTTAAAAACGCAGTAATCATAGATTACGAAATGATGGTTAAACAGTAACCGTGGTTAAAATGTAATTTCTGTGCACCATTCACAATCACCGATTACTTAAACATGGCTAGCTGACACCTCATTTAACCAGAGTAAAGTCTATGGTGGTACACTGTTTCTACAAAATGACTAAAGGAAAGCATCCATACTGCTGCAAAGATAATAGTCAACGTCTAAAAACGACTACGCTCACTCCGTTCTACATCAAAATGAACATATCCTACATTTTCGCGTTGCATTTGTTTGCTTTTCGGCACTGTTATATTTACGAGTTGCATTTCTTTGTTTTTCAGTGTTGTTAGGTTAAAGTCGTACAAAATGGAAAATTGGATGCAAAAATGATTATATCCCAATGTGAGGTTGAAGTATTGATAAGACTAATTTACTAGATGTAAATATATTATATAAAAAAGAAGTAATATCCATAAAGGAAAAGGATGCAAAAGATGAATAGGAATGTGTGTACGATCCAGGACCCCATTTACACCAGGGAACTGTTCATTATCCTAAGATCCATCCATAACCTCTCTTTCTTCAGCCAGTGACATAGAGAAAGAGATATTCGAGTATTCCCTCTTAAAATACAGAAAATAATAGTTACATAGAATCGTAACATAAGCAGCTGATCCATAGGAGAAATATGACTGTTTTTGTGTTGTAGATTTTGATAAACGAAATTCCTCCTGAAATTTTCTGTCACCTAATTCCTCATAAGAATTCTCTCTTTCCACTAAAGAAACTTCACGCTCACGCTGTATCCAAGTAATTCAAGTACTGCACAATAATAACCGTCTTTGAAATAAACATCTGTGGCTCTGGCCGCCATTTTGCTTTACTTGGTCTACTAATCACTGGTTATCTCCTTTAACTGCTCGAATATGGCCGGTTAGAGATTACTGTGGTTAACCTACTATTTAAGTTGTAACCAAGGTCGATCCACCGTAAAAATGCTTAATCAGGGGTTAAGTGACAATTTTAACCGATGGTTACACTAACCGACGTTGATGCACGTGGGCATGGATGTTTGTTACCTTTTCACGCGATAATGGCTGAACTGATTTATATGAAAATTAGAATATAAATTAAGTTCGTTGTAACTTAGATTTTAGGCTATATGTCATTCAAAATACTTTATTTAAAAGGGGGGTTATAAGGGGGCTTGAATTAAATAAATCGAAATATCACCCTTATTATTAATTTTTGTGAAGAATGTTGCATAACAAAAGTTTTTTTTTTTTTTTTTAATTATTTCCGATAAGTTTTATTCTATGCAAAATTTTGATAGGACTGATATTTAATGAGATAAATGACTTTTAAAATTTATATAACAACGCTATCTAAGGTGCTGTAATGAAATAAAAAACAAATGACTTCGTCTATAAGGGGCCTTGGACAACAACAAACGAAAGCTATTAAACATAGCCTACAGAGAATGTTTGTGTGTTTGTATGAAGTAATATCGATTAAAGGATATACAAGACTTTTAAAATAACAATACAATACATTTTCATCACTGCCTCAGATTATAGCATTGTTGTTCCTGCAATAACTCCTATATGCAAAATATAAAATTTTTGAGTAGGAAGAAAAAACACATTTATTCATTCCATGGCAATGGTACATAGGAGATCGTTAATTCTTACATTTTCGAAAGAAAGAAATATAATTACATATCACTATAAGTTATATGCTGTATCACTATTTAAGTTATTTGAAGGGTTCAGAACCATAGTGGGCCAAGCACCATTTACTGAAGACGTAGAAAACAAGGGTTAAAATTAAGTTTTTACCATAATTCAATGGAAACATATAGCAAGTAATATAAAGTTTACACATTAAAACTAATTAATGATATGTCAATCTTCATTAAACTATGGTTGCATGTAATAACAATTAAGAAACATGTTAAAGGAATTGTCATTGCACCAATGAGTGGTCTCTGGATCAAAATGATCGCATTTTAATTATTTAAATACAATTTAAATTAAATAACATATTAAACGATTTATCCTTCTATCAAAGACGAATGTTCCTTGCATCAAACGTCCTATTTTAATTATGTAATTACTTTATATTTATTTCTAACAAGTGCAGCGGAGCGCATGGGTATGGCTAGTATATAATAATATTAACAAGGAGGATCCTAAATTAAATGAAGCACAATCACTTAATATAACACAATTAATTAAAGTAAATATAATTTATATCTTAACCCTAACTTTGAACTCTAACCCACGAGTATAAAAAAAAATTTCGCCAACGGCACGTGGTGTTCCCAAGCGGTCACCCATCCAAATACTGACCACGCCCAATGTTGCTTGACTTTGGTGATCGGATGAGAACCGGTATTTTCAACATGGTGTGGCCATTGCCATATGCTTTGATTAATTACACTTTTGGCTTTGATTCTAGAGTTTAATGTTGTTGATGTTATGACGATTATTGTTGATCACAAGCAACATCTTGCATGTAAAAGATTTTCGTTATAACTTTATATTCTGAAATGTACGTCTTCCCCAACTTGTGAGGTTGCCATATGACAAATCGTCTATTTAAAGAGTTTATAAATGCTGAAAACAATTTTTGTTACCTGTTTGCAGATGTTAAGTTTGTGGAATATAATCATACACATCACATGAACTGTATGTAGTTTCAGAAGAGCATATTTTACATAACATTATATAATTTTATACTCGGTTCGATAGGAATTAATTAGAAATTAAGTGATTTCAACCAAATTGAAATGTGTGTTCTTTTTTTTTTTTTACTGAAAAAATACTATAGCTTATTTGAGAACAACTGTGGCTTGTGATATTTACTAAAGATTTTTTTATTATTTTAATCCTACAGAATAATATCTGTTCTCAAATATTAATTGTTAACATAACGGATATTATTCTGTAGGATTAAAATAATAAAAAAATCTTTAGTAAATTCATCTAGCTGTAGTGCATATTTCTGTACAGATTACTGTGCACTTTACTGTGGAATCCCGGCCATTAGTCACTCAGCTGAGCAATAGCAGTTGACTTGAATATATACGTAAACACATATGCCCAACTTTGAGTCAGGCCACTAAGGGAAAAACAATGGAGGAGTGGAGTTTGATCCGGTGCTGTGGATTGGACTTTGGTGTAGCTCAATGGTGAGAATGCTTGGTATGTAGAACCAAGGACCCGGGTTCGATCCCCAGCACCGGATCGAATTTTTCTTCTCAAATATTAATTGTGATATTTAGTCTTGGAAGGAATTTGTTGTGAAAAATCAAAATGTCACATAAAAACATTGGAATTCTATGATGACAAATCACTCATAGTGAAATCATTTGTTTATCTTACTTATTTATATATTGATACTACATTTATACCCATTTAGTGGCCTCTAAAACATTCGCTTCTAAAGAAACTGAGAATATTCAAATTGACACTTCATATTTTTCAAGTGAATTCTATAGTTTGACAAATTGAACTGAAACCCTGACCGAGTTACTACTTGAGCGCTGGCTGTCTTGGGGAGGAGCAAGTGAGAAAGCACGGGGGGGAAGGGAGAGAGCACTATGCACTATGTACTTGTAGGTCCACTCACAGTTTGTCAAACCTGCTAACAAAAGCATTAACAGGTTGACTAGTTGCCTGCAATGCTAGCATAATGGAACCTTCCTAGCCGACAGTCGAGGCAAAAATGAAGAATCCGTTATTGTGGTAATACTGGAGAGTGGTTCTTCTATTGGTCGCGATACCCACACACACCCTCTCAGATATTTACGTGGTGATTGGTGACTGAATGACGAGGAGCGAGGGAGAGAGAAGAAAGAAAGAGAGAGATTCCAGAAGTTGGCGTGTTTTACGGGGTTTCACTTGAAGTTGTCGAACTATACACACTTAAGTTAATTCCAAAAAAAATCATAAATATTTAAATTGACATTCCATATCCAGTGTACATGAATGTACAGTGTCAGCAATGAAGAGTGATGGGAATGCCCATTGTCATGTCAATACTATATTTTTTACCGAACGAATTGGCTTAGATGATAATGTTTGAGACTGGCATTCAGGAGGTCCTGGGTTCAAACCCCATGGCCGACCAATCTGAGTGGGATTTTTCATGGTTTCCCTCAGTCACAAAGGCAAATACTTACTTACTGGCTTTTAAGGAACCGGAGGTTCCAATTGCCGGCCTCACATAAGCCCGCCATTGGTCCCTATCCTGAGCAAGATTAATCCAGTCTCTATCATCATATCCCACCTCCCTCAAATCCATTTTAATATTATCTTCCCATCTATGTCTCGGCCTCCCTAAAGGTCTTTTTCCCTCCGATCTCCCAACTAACACTCTATGTGCATTTCTGGATTCGCCCATACTTGCTACATGCCCTACCCAACTAAAACGTCTGGATTTAATGTTCCTAATTATGTCAGGTGAAGAATACAATGCGTGCAGTTCTGCATTGTGTAACTTTCTCCATTCTCCTGTAACTTCATCTCTCTTAGCCCCCAAATATTTTCGTAAGCACTTTATTCTCAAACACCCTTAACCTATGTTCCTCTCTCAAAGTGAGAGTCCAAGTTTCACAACCATAAAGAACAACCGGTATTATAACTGTTTTATAAATTCTAACTTTCAGATTTTTTGACAGCAGACTAGATGACAGCAAACCGAATAATAACACGCATTTCCAATATTTATTCTGTGTTTAATTTCGTCCCGAGTATCATTTATATTTGTTACTGTTGCTCCAAGATATTTGAACTTCTCCACCTCTTCAAAAGATAAATTTCCAATTTTTATGTTTCCATTTCGTACAATATTCTCGTCACGAGACATAATCATATACTTTGTCACAAAGGCAAATGCCGGGTGAAAATTTACGTGACATGATTCATCATCACCTCAATCACCAATATCATAAACATTAATCAAAATCTAGTCAGTTAATGATCACAAGCCATCTATAACACACGACAATAGAAACAGGAACTCAACAATAGTAACAACGGCCTACTGATGAACCCAAAGATTCAAGATCCAAAACGCTGTTAAAGCGTGTATAAATAAACTTAACAAAAAAAAAAAATTACCACATTTAATTGTGTAGCTGTGAAGCTTGACCTTGTTCATCATAGTTTCGTACATTTTATCCATCACATTTAATCATGATATGCATTACGTGAAAATGTTTTGAAAAATTATATATACAGGGCATATCAAAAGTCCGGTAACACTTCAAATATTTGATACACAAAAACTACTAATGATAGCACTTTCAAACACAGGTCAGTTTAAAGTCAAACTCTCAAAGTTCGTTTTACACCTTACAGAGATTCAATGTGTGAACCATGAGTGACTCGGCAGATGTCCAAACGATAATCAAACTCCTCCCATACCCTTTTCAACATATCCTCTGTGACCGTGATGGCAGCTTCTCGAATTCTGGTTTTTAGTTCCTCTAAATCACGTGACAAAGGCAGTACAAACATACGGTCCTTAGGTACCCCCATAGAAAAAAGTCACATGCAGTCATATTGGGTGACCTTGATGGCCATGTCATGAAACATCTGTCCCTTACTCCAGCACGTCCTATCCAACATTCACCTTTGCTGCCTGTTGTTGTAGCTGGCAAGAAAACTCATAGCAGACGACGATGACTTATTCAGCCACTTAATTTTCAGCGACGAAGCAACATTCCATATGAATGGGAAAATTAACAAGCACAACTGTCGTGTTTGGGGTACACAGAAACCTCACAGAATCATTGAACATGAGCGTGATTCACCAAAGGTGAATGTTTTCTACGCGTTGTCACAACAAAAACTGTACGGACCTTTCGTCTTTATTGAGGCTACTGTGACTGGACATTCATATCTGGACATGTTGGAGCAGTAGTTGGTGCCTCAACTTAGACAAGATCTCGATGACGATTTCATCTTTCAGCAAGATGGGGCTCTGCCACATTTCCACAATGCAGTTCGTGCTTACCTGAATACAGAGATGTCTGATCGTTGGATAGGACGTGCTGGAGTAAGGGACAGATGTTTCATAACATTGCCACTAAGGTCACCCGATATGACTGCATGTGACTTTTTTCTGTGGGGGTAACTAAAGGACCGTGTGTTTGTACTGCCTTTGCCACGTGATTTAGAGGAACTAAAAACCAGAATTCGAGAAGCTGCCGCCACGGTCACAGAGGTTATGTTGAAAAGGGTATGGGAAGAGTTTGATTATCGTTTGGACATCTGCTGAGTCACTCGTGGTTCACACATTGAATCTCTGTAAGGTGTAAAACGAACTTTGAGAGTTTGACTTTAAACTGACGTGTGTTTGAAAGTGCTATCATTAGTAGTTTTTGTGTAATAAAATATTGAAAGTGTTACCGGACTTCTGATATGCCCTGTACATTGTGCCTGCTTTTTTTTTTATTTATTTATTGATGTATAACATCGAGCTTAATTAAAACTCTCATATCTCTCAACAGGTTATGGATCGATTGTTCGACAAGATTCCAAGCCTTCTCAGTGAGTGTGGTGTCTTCTATTTGGTTGCAATTGCAGAAAACTGCCCTGAAGATATAAGACTTGCGATGAATTTACTTGGTTTTAATATGCACACTTTAAAGGAGCGTAAGGTCAGAGGTGAACACTTGTTTGTTCTTAAATTTACCAGAACATAATCAGTTCTTACTATTCATCGTAGTTTTGTATATGCAGTAGTATACTTTTTTAATATCATAAGAGAAGGATAAACAGTGAGACATTTGCGTGCAGACACAATGGAGATGTGCTATATAAAGCAGTGTACAGTATGATGTAATACATCAACACTTAAAATATATTCATTGTGTTTTTATTTTTCCTCACATTGATACAATATTGCAGAAAATATTCAATATATGAGCTATTCCATCTCAAATTGACCGAAATATAGAGAAAATTGACCTTACAATTTCTAAATACAATGAAACTTTTTTGTACGTAGAAAACTGTGATACAATGCTTTGTGTAAAGTTTGAGGCATCAGAACTTCATAGTGTTTAAATTAAAAATATTTAAATTTATCGTATTTTCATAAAATTTGCAACTTTAAACTGTTGTAGCTCCGAAACCCTTTCACCCAATGATCAAAATCATGGTTTATTTTGATGCTGAGAAATTAAAGTTTATACTGACATATAAACAGATTTTCTTACTTTTTATGGAAATGGAGAAATTTAGATTTTTCTTCATTAAGACGCCTTTGGCTAGGAAAAAATATTTTAAAAATTTATAGTTGGATTCCGCATTGAAAGTACAAATAAACACATATTTTTTACTGATGGTATGTTGATAAGAAAGTATTGAAAATATCAAATAAAGAAAATAAATAGTACGCGCGTGAACTAACCAGCTGACTGTGAGACGGGAGCTAGCCGAGACAAGCAAGGACAGGAGACAAACACGTGATGTGTCGTCTAGCAGTTATGGCTGTGCTAGCTTTATCACAGGTTTTCATAAACACAGGAGTAAAATGACGCCCAACGCTCGCTTATCTTCAGCTCTCGGCCAGTGCATGCAGTACTGCACCGTTCAAGTCTAGGCGTGTGAAAATAATTTATTTAATACCCTCGAAACTTATTGCCGTACCACTAAGCAAACAATGCCGAATCCCTCTTAATAATGCGAGGTTTTTTCTCAATATTTTTTTACATTTTTACAAATGGCCAAAAAGCCTAAAAGCAAGTGAAATCAGATTATCTGTCTCTCTGTATACAATAAAAATAAAGATTACTTCTTAACATAACCTACCAAATGTCAGCTTCAAAATGAGCTCTCATTCAATGTTCTGCAGTAAATGGTTCCAGAGTTCTGAGTGCTGAAAGGCTTGTTTTTATAAAATACGCTAAATTTGTCGCTCAATAATATGAAAACCGTTTGACTTTCGATAGTATATTTTTGAAAATGCACTCCCCTCGGCACCTTGTATAAGTAAGGAACAAATTAGAGTATAAAAAAAATGCGAGGTTTTTTACTGATCGATTTCATATGGAATAGCCCATATAAACTTCCTCTGTAATTTTTTATACATTTTGTTATATAATTTTTGTTACCTTCTTTCGTGTTACTTGGTGGGAGATGTTTTTTGTTATTGGCACAGGGTTATAAACAGTGCTGTCATGGTAAATTTTTTTTTTTTTTGGCCATACGCCCCACCCCTTGTTTTCTCCCTTGAAATATATTTTACTCTCCTCTCTCTATCTCTCCGACTGTCATTTAATGTTTTTTTTTTAATATTAAAGAAGGAGTAAATAAATTATTTTGCTTTACATTTTAATTATACAACAAGTTTGATTTAAAGAATACACCATGTAGCCTCACAGTAGATGCACCCGTCTCAATGAATCTTGGAGTGTGTATTTGCAGCACTTCTTGTTTTTCAACCATTATTATCTATATATATATATAATTTGAACTGGTAATGGAAATTACGGGAAAACGGCTGAACTCATTCTAATAAATGACCCATCATTTTGAAGCTTGGAACCCAAAGTTTTTCAGAAAAATAGTAGTTTTCAGTGAAATGTCAGTTCTCCTACATAATTTTCCTATTTTCCAAAATCCATCTGTCGTCAGTTTTCAGAAATAATGGCTTTTAGAGAATAAAACAAAACACAAACACAATACAATAAACAATATCACACGAAGGCTATGACATATTTAGAGCTCAGATGGCTCAGATTCTCTGACATCATAATAAACTTTTTCAGAATGTTTCTGTAATATTGGTTATTAAAAACTTCAAGATTTACTAAAAAAAATTTACAGGTCAGATTCTCTGGTGTGTAATTTTCTGAGTACAGCTGTCTGTATATTGGATATTAAAAACTACAAAACTTAAGAATGTTTGACGACATTATTACCATTAAAAATAAAATATTATAGTGAATGCCATGATGTGAATATTTGTAACTTATTATACAGATTGATGCTTTATTGATGATATGAAAGTGATAGCTTTCGGGGTTATACAGGGTGCGTCAGAAAGAACGGATGGATTTCACATGGCAAGAAAATTGTAAAGATTCATCAAATCAAAAATTTATTGTTATCAACATATTCACCAATACATGCAGTTTATTTATGTAAAACAGCATTATCCATATGATGTCCTTGGCTTTCAATACAGGCATCGAGGCGTTTTCTGATGTTCGCCATCACTTTCACAGTCATAGCTGGTGCAATTGCCACGATTTCTTCACGAATCGCTGTCTTCAGTTCGTCCAGTGTATGTGATCGATGTTTACAAACTTACGCCTTCAAATGGTCCCAAAGAAAGAACTCGCAGGGCGCGAGATCTTACCGTAGCCTCGGACAATCTCAGTGCAATAGAATTTCGTCCAGGTGATTTCTTCTTTAATGTTGAACCTGTGATACGAAATGAAGCCTCCCACCGCAAAATTGTATTCCGAGTTGGAATCCTAGCGTGACATCTGATGTCGAAATGAGTCCTGAGTGGCGATCACAGACTCTTCATTTTTCAAAAATGTCTCTACGATGAAAGCACGTTGTACACCAGACCCACACCATGTTCTCAACTGAAACTGCATTCTCTGGCTGACCCAACAGTCGTGGTCCCTCTCACTATATCTCTCTCCTCGTTGCGTATCGATAGTTTGAAATCCATCCGTTCTTTCTGACGCACCCTTTATAAGTAGGCGTAGAGAATATCTGAAGTTAGATCTTCATTCCTATAATATTTACTGCCTGACGGCTATATAGTAGTCTATACAAAACTTAAGTAAGATAATATTGTTATTAAAAATGAAATATTTTTATAGTTATTAATCAAGTGGTGTGGGTCTTTTCCATATATTCAATGAAACTCAAGAACTGAAGATGTATAGGTTCAATAAAAAATATTTAGCACAAAGAAAATCATTCAGAGGGATATGTTTCATTATTATGGAAGCAAATAACTTCCAAAATATCTGGTATTCTTCAATGGAAATAATTTTGAAAAATTTTAATTTGAATTTCTAATGAACTTAATTTGCAGCATTTGCTGCACAAGCCACTAGTTTTTATATAATTCTGGATTTCAGTGCTGCAGAGGTGGACAATTTTTGTTATGAACATCAAACAAAATATATTAGGAACAGCAAGAGATGATTTAAGATCTATACAGATCTCCACATACAAAACTTAGGCACTCATATGCCGTATGGCTCCATACAGACAAAATTTTCTTTTCCCCATACGATCAGTTAAAAAAATTATATGTTCCCATACGATAAATGACCCCGTATGGTCTCTATGACAGCACTGATTATAAACATATTTATTATTGCCAGGTGTTTGACAATAAAGTCATTTAATCTCTTGCACTCCAATATTTTTCAAAGATATTATCATGGCCAGCCACTGAAGCACAGATTTTGAGGTGTTCCGAATCCATTTCTTGGTTTGAGTTGCACAATGGGCAGTTAGGGGACTGATATATTCCAATTCTATGCAGGTGTTTGGCCAAACAATCATGGCCTGTTGCCAATCTAAATACAGCTACAGACGATTTTCGTGGTAAGTCGGGAATTAACTGTGGATTATGATGGGTACATAACAGTTAAATTTATTGATTTAAACGTTTTAGTCCCAATGAAAGAATCAACTTTGGACGTCTCTAGCGAAGCACATGAATTGTACACGGCAGAGTGTGGAGTTGCAGGTAACAGCTTTTCCCTTCCCTCTCCACAGCTGGAGGCAAAGATTTTGTGTTAATTATTATTTTTTTTTACTAATAACTTTTTTACTAACTTACGTCATTCACCCATATGAAACAGTTATGCTGATGCTTTGCGTCCATTATTCATAAGCGCAGAAGGAATTATTTACAATACAATGGCATCTGAGCTTAGGATCTATGTAGCAATGCTATCTCCACTTCTGTTGTGGTACCAGAAAGGTAAGTGACAAATCCTTTTCCCATTGGCTGGGTATCGGGTATTAAGGAGTTCAGAAATACATGTTTTGGAATGCTGTTGTAGCAGTAAATTACAATAAATCAGTGTGATAATGTTAAGGGATATTTCTCATAATCAGACAGCAGATTTTTGGTCCCGTTACTGAACGTTAAGGTCTACATCAGTTGCAGGGAGATCACTGAACTCACTGCTGCACTCCTTCCGTATACCAAGGGACGCGATGTCTCATTGCTATGTAGGGACCGAAAATCCATTATCTGCTTACAACACATAATTTTGTTTATGCTCGACCATGCCGAAATGTAGTAATTATACACCTGGTAGCAGCCCTTTAATGGACCTCATTAAAGTACACCTATTCATTAAATTTCAGGTGTTCCACCAATCAGAAAATACCATTGTAGCAATATGAAAGTGCAAGTATCGATTATTCTCGGATATGAAATCGAAAGACAACAATAAATCAATAAATCACCTATATTTGAAATAAAGTCAGTTCTGTTACTATAATAATTAGCGTTAATTGTAAATAATATTCAAATAAATTCAATTTGTCATCTCATTTTTCAATGTCTAATTCAATTTCAAGGTTATATCAAGATTAATGTTTATTTTACTCTCTAGATTATATCAAGGTCAATGTCGACATTTGTTTCTCGGAAAAAATCAATACTTTCGCGTCTGCGCACATCTCACAATTTACGAGGTATTGCACAAGGTCAGTTCCGCTCCTCAGTCAGATAAGAATAACATGAATACTTATGAATAATTTCAAGTTAGAAATATGGTCGAGCATAAAAAGTCGTATGAAACTTGACTATAATGGTAATTAAGATGCTTGTATGAAAATTATGAAACTTGCTTGCGCTCGTTTCATAAACATGCTCGCGTCTTAATTACTACCATTATTGGCTCGTTGCATAATATACTATTAAAGGTGTAACCTAATTGTATCATTTCATTAGTCAATTTAATTTATATTGCATTCTTATTTGAGGAATTAAGGAAGGAAGACGAAGTTTTTTTTTTAAAATAAATATGTGATATATATATATAAACAATTTTTAATGAACATTTGTGGTATACATAAACAATATTAATTAATATTTAACGTGTATATACAATTTTTTTAAATGAATATCAAATATATGTAACTTATTAACATTTTGTGAATCATTGCAGCATTTAAATGATGGCTTAATTCGTGAAAGGACGAAAATGAGATAAGAAATTTCAAATATCACTTGTGGAAAGACTACCAATTACAGTAAGGTAAGCTGTACATTTTTATTAGTTACATTCTATCTTACTGTTCGCATTCAGATGAGATAATTTTGTTTATGAAAGAACACCAGAGGTTTGTTTTAGTTATAATCAATACTTACTTTACTTGGGCTGGAGTTCACCATAGCTGCATTCTGGGAAATATTAGATTCAATTTTTTAATTTTTAAAAGTTTAATTTAACATCAGGACTGTCACTGGGCAGTAACCTGAACACACGTTTCAGCGTCACATTGTTGACAAGTAACTCCATCTGTTAGCACAACCATAAAGCATCTAATAGATGCTATAGAGTTACCAACAACGAAAGAAAAAAAAGCTTAATTTAATATTTTTATAAACAGTTTTAGGGAACCCAGAATAATACTGGCCACATGGATTATAGAACTGATGGCCATTAACAAATGCAGGGGATATGGCATGGCAACAATAGAGATTCACATCGGATGTTTGGTTTATTTTAAAAGATTGGTCTCAACTGAACGTGAAATCAGTTACATTTGGGTACAAGAGATAAATAAAAAAAAATTAAATAAATTAAAGGTATACAGTGTGTACACATGAGATGTGTATCATAACAATGTGATTTTGCTCAAAAAGCGAAAGAAGCAGAAAGTAAACATTAACATATTTTGGTAGGATATATGTTCAAGTTTTAACACGCCTTCTCTCAATTCACAATATGTGCACCGTCTGTAGTCTGGCAAGTGTTACATCTGTATTCCAATCAAGAGGGATTCCAGTTCAGTCCAAACATTGTCAAGCATAGCAGGTGTAACCAGCGAATAGGGATTATAAAGAATGGACACTGAGCGAATTTTCCTGTGTTTTGTTTCTCATACCCAAGGGTTTAGTTCTACTTTCAAGCGCTAGAGGTTAGTGTAATCGAGCATAGGCTAAGATAATAATTGAGAATAGAGCTGAGACACAGGATCCAAACATCGCCTACCTTATTGCATAATCCAGTAACGCTTTGCTTCAAATAAATTCAAGTTAACAGCTTTTCCTTATTTCTCAGTGACGAACTAGTTGTAATAATAATTTTTTATATTCCAGATGTAATAAATTATATTATAAAATAATATAATACATTATAAAATTATGTATCAAATTCGTTTAATATTTGTATATAATATAATATAGGTATATGGTTTTACTTCTCATAGGAGTTCTGTTTTTCCATTTTCAGCGCTATCAAATCATTACATATTTTAATTGTTGTTGGGGTCAACGTCTCAACTCTCATTATAAAGGAACTCTAGAGTCTAGACATTGCAGTTATTGAAGGATTTATTATTTTATGGATCCAATTTATTTTATTTGAGTACATAATGTACCTAGATGTATTAATTATATGTGTTATATTTCCGCTGTGTCGACTGCTAGCTGGTGTGATGTCAGTGCCAACTCTAGGGAGAAAGCAGAATCTGACGCTTTAGCTGGCTTGAAGGTCATTGAAATCAGTCCGGCTACATCAAAGGTACCGACGCAAAGTGTCCATGCTTTATAATCCCTATTTGCTGGTGTAACTAGTTGATCACTGTCAGGGGAACGAGGTGGCCGGACCATAGGGTCCGATCTGCCTATCCATTTATGTGGAAAAAATCTATAAAAAGTCTCAAGCTCGGGTACGGGTTCGATTCCCACCTGGGCTGATTACGTGGTTGGGTTTTTCCGAGGTTTTCTCCAACCGTAAGGCGAATGTTAGGGAATCCTCCGCCTCATTTCGCCAAATACCATCTCACTATCACCAATCCTATCGACACTAAATGACCCAGTAGTTGATACAGCATCGTTAAATAACCACTAAGAAAAAATCATGGTGAAACTGTGGAGGCACTCAGTTTATTTCACTCAACTCCCAACGAAATTATCTTTGCATTGTTATTGTCGTTTGTGATGTCGGATTTGTATTATATACCCTTATTGATTCATTGTGACTATTTAACTGGCTGCACATCATTTCGGGCTTTTCTTATGCTGTGAAGCACATTCATAACTCCCATTTGAAATTGCAGCGTCTCATCTTCATTTAATTGGTGCAATGATGGAAGAATCCCTTTAAAAAACGAAAGATGACGGTCTTCAGAAGGAGTCTCCAAGTTTTTTAATATTCTTATTTCAACATCATCTATCATCCGTCTTTTTGTGCCTTTCACAGTGCTTGAAAGACTGCGTTCTCCATATGAACGCGAACTATTGCGTTCTTCATTTGAAAAAGTACTTCTCTGTACGCCGGCAATTTCTTCGACACTGTCTGGATTCTCAGCTTTAAAGTTTGATTCTGTTTCTCTTGGCATGCCATTCCTCTTCAAAAAGACGAGTCTATCGTAATATATGTATTTCCTGCACTTGCGAGCACCAGGAGTTTTTGGCTCTATTATTTTTTTCTGTGACCTTACCCAGCTATCTTTCACGTTGGTCCATTTCTTTATCACGAATCTACCTGAAACCGATGAAAAATTGCTGTTTAGTTTAAAAACAATGCACAATTTATACTGGACAAATTTTATGTAAGCTAAATATAGAGATATAATGACCATGAAGGTAATAAAGTTGTGATAACGATTCTGTTGCAGATGTTTAGCAGTTGGAAATACATTCACAGATTTGCAGTAATACAGGATGGAAATATCTACAATATCTCAATAGTCATTGATTAAAGTTTACGTTAACACTTTGTTTGTTAAAAACATAAAATTACTTAGTCACACGTTAAAAAGTGTTAAAATTTTAAAAAAGGTATATATATCTTCGACAGACGGCCCGTTTCGACGTGATGTTATGTCTTCTTCAGTGTCTCTTGAACTACTGGTGATCTTGAATTCTGCGATGTGCATTTGTCGATTGTAGGGGTGGGGGGTGTGTTGCTCTTATGGTGGGGGCTGGTTGTTTGTGTGTTATGACGTATCATGACTTCGAATAATGTGTGGGTATTGAACTGTAATTGTGTGTTAAGTATATGTTGTGGGTATGTTATTGTATGTTTATATATTTCGTATTGTTCTAGGATGTTTAACTGTGAACTTTTTGGTGTGATGTGTAAACTTTCCATATCTGTTTCTGTATTATTGTAGTCATGGTTATTGTTGATAATGTGTTCTGCATAATTTGATGTGATGTAGGGTTTGGTTATAGCTTTAATATGTTCATTATATCTTGTATAAAAGGATCTTCCTGTCTGTCCTATGTAAAAATGTGGGCAACTATTGCATTTTAGTTTGTAAACTCCAGTTGAATTATATTTATTTGAATGTTTAATGTGATTATTTAGATATTTCTGTGTTGTGTTATTTGTTTTGTATGCTATCTTGTATTTTAGTTTTCTGAATGAAGTTGCAATTTTGTGAGTGTTGGTGTTGTGATATGTTAATGTTATGTATTTATTCTCACATTATGCAGACCACATTATTAAACAATAATCATGACTATAATAAAATAGAAACAGATATGGAAATTTTACACATCACACCAAAAAGTTCACAGTTAAACATCTTAGAACAATACGAAATATATAAACATACAATAACATATACTTAATACACAATTACAGTTCAATATCGACACATTATTCGACGTCATGATACGTCATAACACACCAACAACCAGCCCCCACCATAAGAGCAACATACCCCCACCCCTACAATCGACAAATGCACATTGCAGAATTCAAGATCACCAGTAGTTCAAGAGACATTGATGAAGACGTAACATCACGTCGAAATGGGCCGTCTGTTGAAAGTATACACCTTTTTTAAAATTTAAACACTTTTTAACATCTGACTAAGTAATCTCAATAGTGTGTTATGTAACATAGGGACAGTTGAAGACAAATGTTTCCCTATACCTTCTTTACAACTGGTTACTACAGCAGTAGAGATCGAAAAAAAAAGTTTCTTCATTGCAGTGGAGCCTGATCTTAAAAAAAAAGGTGCAAGGTTCGTTTCATTTCAGTTGTGAAGACTTATTTTTACATTGTGTGAGATTTTTGGGTACCGGTATTTGCACCTTATTGGAGATCACTACAGTGATGGCATTGTCCAAATATTCGAAAAGCTCGCACCATAATGGACAATGGGAATGTCACTCAGATCACACTACGTGAGTTTCAGTGAATGCTCCTGGTGTTTCTGTAGGCCAAATAGCAGCAAGTCCTTCCGTTATCGCTACTGCTTGCATCCACAAACACATGGTACTTTGCTGGACTAAAATTTAAGTACTATATTACCCAGTATATTAATAAATTTAACAAGTTCTCAAAATTAGACATCCCTGTTTTACAACTAACCACTAAGGATGTCGATTCGACTGTTTTCGAGAGTTTGTCTCCCCTTAACTGCGTGGCTGTGAATTTCCTAATGATTACAGTTGGATTATATAGTACATTATGCAACGAGCCTATAATGGTAGTAATTAAGACGCGAGTATGTTTATGAAATGAGTACAAGCGAGTTTCATAATTTTCATACAAGCGTCTTAATTACCATTATAGTTAAGTTTCATACGACTTTTTATGCTCGACCATATTTCTAACTTGAAATTATTCATAAGTATTCATGTTATTCTTATCTGACTGAGGAGCGGAACTGACCTTGTGCAATACTTCGTAAATTGTGAGATGTGCGCAGACGCGAAAGTATTGATTTTTTCCGAGAAGCAAATATCGACATTGACCTTGACATTGAAAAACGAGATGACAAATTGAATTTATTTGAATATTATTTACAATTAACGCTAATCATTATAGTAACAGAACTGACGTTATTTCAAATATAGGTGATTTATTGATTTATTGTTGTCTTTCGATTGCATATCCGAGAATAATTGATACTTGCGCTTTCATATTGCTACAATGGTATTTTCTGATTGGTGGAAAACCTGAATTTTAATGAATAGGTGTACTTTAATGAAGGCCCATTAAAGGGCTGCTACCAGGTGTATAATTACTACATTTCGGCATGGTCGAGCATAAAATACTTCATGATTGACACCAGAAAAAGTTCACAGACTAAGTTACCACAATTGCTATGGCAACAACAAATCATGGCCTGTCCTGAGTTGTGACATAGTAGCGTCATTACCAGTTCATCTCATAAACAAAGCCATGCTTGTTCGTGCATTTGTATTTCTTCTGGTGTGTGAATTGTTCACACCAGATCCCAGCTAATGTAAAGGAGTTTGTTCTGTTTTGTTATGAAGTTATTGCTGGTGTTGTAGTTTAATTCACTGTTAAAGCTGTTTGTTCTGTTATTATTGTTTTATTATTTTAATCAATGCTTTTTTTTTTCTAGAGAAAAGGTGGTGGAACTGTGTGTAAAATGTATTGGAGTGGACGGGGATGATTACTGTCCAGTGCACCGGGAATTCTAGACCTAAACGAAGTTCAGAAAAAATCATGTTAAAATATAATTAATGGACACAAGGACAGAGTTTTTACAAAAAATTGTCAAAAAAACAATTTTCGGTTTTTATGTGAAAATCCTTGGATATTTAGGGAGTTGATAGTAAGAGGTTTTTTGCTTCTACGTCTTCTTTGAGGTCCAGGAGTGTTTTTTTTATATAGGTCTGCTCCATAGTCATAAATTTGCCTTTTTCTCGAAAGTACAGTTTTAGATGTTTATCCATGCAAATACAGTTTTCATCAAATTCAGTCAAAATATTCGTATGTGTCCATGTAGATACTATCTAAGATCTAATGTTGAAAAATCGTAAGTATCATGAAAATTAGGGGCTAAAATAATTATATATATATATATATATATATATATATATATATATATATATATATATATATATATCAGAAATATGAATAATGAAATGTCTCATTTTAAAAAAATTTATTGCCCCTCAAATAACCAAGATATAATAAATTTTTTAAAGTTACAATATTACCCGTGAATCAGAGTCCTATTAATATAACATAATATGTTTATTAATTGATTAACTAGTCGACTTACTCGTGTTAATTATGTAAGAGTTGTCTGGCTTACATCTGTTTCAGTGCTTCACGCACCATCCTCAGAGCCTACTAGATCATGGCGTCATCTCGAACTTCTCTGCCTGTTAAGTGGGTGTGTTTTATTGTTGAAAGGTGTTGAAGAATGGAGTCGAATAGTGTGTGTGTACTGCAATTGATCTGTGTGTTGAGAATTTGATCGGGGTGTGTTTTAGTGTGTTTGTATATTTCGTATTGTTCTAGTGTGTTGAGTTTTTGGTTCTTGGGTTGTATGTGTAGGATTTCCATGTCCGTATTTATGTTATTGTATGTATGGTTAGTATTGGTTATGTGTTCGGTGTATGTAGATGTATTGTGTCCTCTGATTATTGCTTTAATGTGTTCTTTGTATCGAGTTTGGAATGATCTGCCTGTCTGTCCTATCTAGAACTTATCGCAACTATTACATGTGAGTTTGTATACACCTGTGTGGTCGTATTTATTTGTTTGTGTTTTTTGTGTGTTGAGATGTCTTTGTAGTGTGTTTTCTGATCTGTATGTTATGTTATATTTCTATTTTCTGAATGAAGATGCGATCTTATGTATGCTTTTGTTTTCATATGTTAGTGTGATGTATTTCTTGTGTTCTTTTGTTTGTGTTGTGTTTTGCGTGTTTTTGTGTTTAAGTTTTTGTTTTGTCTTCCTTATGATGTTAAGTTTTCATCTGACGAAGTGCCTATGTTTGTGGGTGCAAGCAGCAGTGGTCAGCCGAAAGAAAATGCCAGGAACGTTTGCTGAGGCTTACTATATTATTCCATTATTTTTCTCGTGATAACTGATTGGGAATATGTACGAAAAAGATTTACAATGCCTTTACCACAATCAAAGATGTCATCTGATTCTGAAAATTGTTGAGAATATCATATCCTTAAGCAGTTAGTCTTTGTAAACTGTAAAGGGTCTAGTTGGTGGAAAATTTTGTATTTAGAAGTGCCTTTGGTATCTTGGGGAATAAATGGAAATATTTCACCATCTCCTGAATACTTCTCAAGAAATCATCGTAAATAATGTAAAAGCATGTTATATACTATACGATTTTATGAGAGTGGTAGAGGTATAATTTTTAATGTTGAGTAATAGTAACTGGTTTATAAGATATTGCATCATCGTCAATTGTGCAAGTCAGTGTTGAAACCAATACAAGAAATATGTTTGCTGATTATTTTGTGACTGAAAATGGATCTTAATCATGACATGTCTACAATTCGATGCTGTTGAGTTTGGTTTTTATGCGTAATAAAATAGGCTATTTGCCTTACAACTGTATAAAAAAACAATGTTAATGATGTTATAGTGTATGGCGTGTCACATGAAGAGCAAATATTGAAAACGTGGTTTGTTACAAATGAGATGTATTTCGAACCCAAAAAAAGAGTCCTCTTTCTTTCCTGAAATTACTTAACTCCACAAAGCTCTGGAATATTACAAATTTATTTCTACTCTGATGACGATGATACTGGTTGTGACGGTGATAAACGAAGGTAAAACAGTACAACACAATTTTCTTATGCATATTACAGTGCTAAGGTATTGGCGTTTAATAAAATGCACTGATTGATTCACTGGAATAGTGAAGTGAAAGGCAGTATGAAAAAAATGTGTAAATCAGGTAATGAAAAAAGAAACTATTTTTTGTATTTTTAAATGGGGAATAATGATTGGAAGGGATTAAAATTTTATCGTACTGAAGCTAGCAAAATTAATCAAGCAGTACCAGCGCTGTCAGCTTCTTTTATTTTGTAGGCGAAAACATGTTTCATATGGTTGCTCTTCAAATAAGTGATACTGAATAAAAGTAAAAAATTATGAACTCACAAAACTCGTTTTTTTCTTTTTCACTAAAAGATAGAAATCCGCCTTGCAGTTCAGAGCATACATCTCGCCAAGCAGCCAAAGTCAAACTACGACTTTTATAGTCTTCGAGACTTCTGTCCCATAAAACAGGCTTTCCTTCCACCAGGCTTATCAATTTCTCTATGTCCATATCAAAATTTTCCATTTCGAACATTGTAAGTTCCCACACTATATTACAAACGACTTTCTGCCGTGTGTAGGAGCGATGAATATCGTGGCCTGTGAAAATGTACACACAAAATATGACCCAAGACCCACCGTACCTACACAGTAAAGGTAGTGGGACCACGTTATTGCAAGACGTGACGGTGAATTCACCCTGCATGTGCTGTCTAGAAGTTTCTATCCATAACTATATTAATCCTATCACCTTTA
Organism: Periplaneta americana; assembly: GCF_040183065.1. Taxonomy (NCBI): domain Eukaryota; kingdom Metazoa; phylum Arthropoda; class Insecta; order Blattodea; family Blattidae; genus Periplaneta; species Periplaneta americana. The sequence goes on along the minus strand of NC_091119.1, from coordinate 10,805,366 downwards.
TTTATGGATATTATTCATATAACCTTAATCATCTCCAGACCGTGTATCTTGATTGTACAGTATTCTTTTTGTCATTAGGTCTATCTCTTGTTTATCAATATAAATTCAAATTATACAAAATAGAAGTCACAGTTTTATTTAGTATAGCAGTATATAGAATAGCAATATTAATAGTCGTGGTACAATAGACTTTTTTCTTTGGATATATACTGATACTCTATTACCATCCACGGTACCACGTCGTGCATAGCCACGACGAAAAAACGTGTTTGTGATTGGACTGGAATTACGTAGTTAAGCAATTCGTCACAAGGGTCGCATGATATTGTCCATATTGGGTCGCAATGGTGTGAATTACAATAGACGCCATGTTAAGTCTATTTGAAGGGCTATATTATACAAGTGATGTATTATGCATGAGCAAATCCTATTAATTAACTATATTAAGGATTAATGAATACCCCTGACTTAATCATTTTTATACTAGTAGCGGGTAATATTTGTGTATATCGCGACATTTCCCTTTACAGTATATTTCCAAATCAGGGCTACCTGGAGTGACAGAGTATAGTGTACAAAATATTAATACAATTTGAAAATATTATAGAGAATAAAAGTTAGTTCATGCGAAGATAACTACAATTTTTAGTTTCAATGTTCATATCCAATACGGCATTGACAATCGTCTATGGCAACTGTTGCAACGGTTTATATTTTTGGACTGAATCTTATGGGGGGGGGGGGGCTGGATGGACTCAAAAATTGTTTTGAAAGAATGTGAATTTTTCGCAGAATAAATTTAATTTATTTCCTGGCTGTATTTAAAAAAAAATCCCTACATAGCCTACATTTTCCGCCATTTTTTAAATACTATTAACTAGCGCTACACCGCGGTAGAAATGTTACATTAGAAATTGAATTATGCAATCACGCAATACGACTGTGGTTTGTTTTGCCTTTTTTCACTTGAATCACTTGCAGAAGCAATACACGCCTCTAATCCGAGGCTTGTGATACCCCAATAATAAATGTGTTTTAGGTAATGAAATGTGACACGAATAAGGAATGCCGACGGTGTTTAAACTCGCCTGAATGTCTTCTTCCTGTAGTTGTGTAAAAAGTTGACAGTATAGTAGTGGTAGAAAATATATAGAGAAAAATGGAAGTGCAGTATCTATCTCAAGAACATTTATCCGGATTTGAAAATTACAAGGTAATTATTATCTAGAAGAAATAATCATGTTCATATTTTACTAACTGCTTGGAGTGTTTTCTTTTTTCATGTGCTTGGATGTGAAGTTGCCTTGTGTTTGAGGTTAGGTGAAGATGTGCATAAGTATGCGATAAATGTGTATGTGCGCTTGATTGGAACCACGTTTTGTCATATGTTGAAAACACTGGTTTGCTAAATGCTTTACCAACCGCTTTACCTATACGCGTGCGTGATTATTGACATATTCATTATAAGTACAATAGTTAATGTTTGATATGTTTTTAAATTCACGTGTTTGGATTACCAGACATTCCTACTTCTGCATAGACATGGACATTCCAGCATGTACGAAAGGACACCAAAAGACTTTCAGGTGTTGTGACATTAATTGTTACCCAACAAATTTTATGTTTTGCCTTGACTCATATTGTTGTAAGAGGTAACTGGCAAATTTACGTTAGTCATAACTTTTGTAAATTTCAATTCAAATGCTGAAACTTGGGCTGCTTTACTTTTTATAACTTATTTTAAGTGATGTTTTTATGCAGATCACTACGTGTTGTGTTGAACATTTTGGATAGAGTTTGTAAAGTTTAAGCTGCTAGTCGTGACGATTGTAATATTACATTCCGGTTGCTTTATCTGGCTATTCTTCATTGTGGAATAGATTTAAAAATTGACCAGAGATCGAACAAGTGATTTTCAACTTGTCAACTTTCTGTTTGCTGTGTCTAGTAGTCTTCAGTAATACTATAATTTCGATAAATTTAAAGATTAGATTTTTTCATTTTACTTCAAGTCATTTTATTCAGAAAAGATGTAAGCCTAGATGAAATATAACAAATCACAGTGGGAATTTATTCCAAATCAAATCAGACTATTTTATTCTAGATTTTTTATTGCATAGAATGCGTTGATAAATAAATGTAGGTACCAGTGTAGTATGTATTACATGAAACGTAAATTTCAACGGAGAAATTGTTTTCTGCAGAATTTTATTTTTGGTTGTGGTTTCATTCTGAAGTTTTTTTTTTTTTTGGCTATTTAACGACATTGTATGAACTACCTGCTGGGTTATAAAAGCCCTTAGTTTTAGGGATTAATGATCTCTAGTTTCAAACCTCTTTATGTTTGGGCAAATGTTCACAGAAGCAATTAGTAAAGTATTTTGTGCAAAATTACCACACATCTACAAATCTTATACTAGGCTAAATGAAATCGCATTTAGGCTATTTTGTGCACGTATTTTAATAACTGAAAACAAAGGCGTTTGTAACTTTATAGTTTGTTTTCAATTAAACTTGTGGTGAATGTAGAGTATCCAACGCCCACTGAACGAATATTTCACTTTTATCACTGCCAATGTTGCGCTATAATCGTATATGCAAGGTAGGCTATAACAAAAACCTAAACTAACCAAACCTAACCTGTCAAAGAAGCAACAAGTTATACTAAATATGTGTAAAATTAGCCTATGTCTCTATAGTGGGCGGGACATAAGTAACATTGACCCTTAAATTTATGCGGCTCTATAAACCTCGGAATGTTTTTGATGTAAAACAGTTCGTTACCATTTCACCATCTGGCTGACCCAACAGATCTTCTTGTGGTTGCTACAGTTTATCTAGTGGGTCTGGATCTTCCAAGGGGACGTCGTCCACATAGCTCTAATTCGAGGGAGGTCTCACATCTGCGAAGAATATGCCCTGGCCAACTCATTCGTCTACTCTTTATGACTGCTGTGATATTCACGCCTCAATACATGCTCCAAATTCCTAGTTTTTGCAAATTATTCATTGTCTGTTTTCAGCAACTGGATCAAAAATTTTTCAAAGTCTTCTGTTTTCAAATATATAATGCCGTCAGTTACTGCTTGGAAAGGGTCCATGAATTGGAACCATAACATAATACAGGTTGGATAACAGTTTTATAGCATGTTGATTTACGTAGCTATTTTGGATTAAATTTACAGTATGCTTTTAATTTTCCAGAAATGCATTAGCTACTATGATAGAAAATTCTGGAGAATTTATTTATGTGGCTATTACACTTTTACTACGTCACACTACTTTTGACCAATAAAACGGTACGAAAGGACGTCTTTCAACCAATCATGGCTACTTATCGCACAATTTTATCGCGTCCCTTGCATTTGTTTAATTTTATCGCGTCCCTAGCATTTGTTTATTTTTATCACTACCGTAGCATTTGTTTCTTTGTTTGCCAACATTTCAAACTGCACTGGTCTGGACGTCAAAAAACAGAAAATTACAAACCACTCCATTCGATGCATAGCACTTTCAAATATGACTCGCATTGGCATTCAAGAACAAGAATTAATAAAGATTACTGGTCATATATGAAGAGCAACATTCGGAAATCCTGAATAAGTTGAGGGATACACCATGTACATAAACGAGTTCACTTCTTTTACGCACACGTCCAATATAACATCAACTCAACCACCAACCGCTAAAACATTCAAATTTGAAAATTCTACTTTCAATAATTGTTTCTTTTAAAATTATTCATGTTTATTTCTTATTTCATCATTGTTAATTAAAACGTTTCTTGTTTATTTCATCATCCCTAATTAAAACTTTTCTAACACTTGTTTACATTATTTAGGTTATGTTTGTTATAGCTTCTGCTATATGATATTATGGAGAGTCACGTATCAGAGATTGTTTAATACTAAGATTTATTGAAAATCATCTGTCAAGTGAAGTTGATTACTGGGATCCGGATGATTGAAGTGGAATGCAAATGTTTTAATAAAAATGAAACTGAATCAACAAAGCCTTCTTGACTAGTAATCGTCCACGAAGTTCAAGGAAGATTCCATAGTTGGCACAAATGATAACAAGAAAACATAATCATAAAACACTACTGCCATCTAACGTAATGTTGAGATGGTACAATAATACATTTGAAGACAGTTGTATTTTCGTAAGCCAATTAATATTTTATTGTATATTGGAATACTTTGTTACTTCTAATCTTTATATACTTTCTTCTAATCGTGTAATAGTCTATTAAATCCCACTCGAGTTTTGATTTTCTCTAGATAAATCAAAACCTCTAGTGAGATTACTGTTGATAATTTTACATCTTGACTGGTTTACTGATGATTCCAAAATTGCAAAAAATTGTGAAGTTGCCATCTGTAGATTAAGATCCAAATGTGGTCTCCACTGGATCTCATGGAATGGTATTCCAAGCAGGAATGTGTGCAATTTTATTCTTTGCTATGGAATATCTGAGAAGCTCAGATACAAAAATTGAAAATTTTATATTAAATTGCTAGTGATTTTATAGAGTTTTACTTCTTCAACAAGACTACTTCTGTGGTCTCAACAGAAAGTCCTTGCTTGGTTGTGTACTGGACAATTAGTACATGTGGTTATGTAATTTACAATGCAGATGTATTATGCCTGAGCATTGGTGACACATTAGCAAGTTTTCTTGCTCAATCATAGGAAATTCGCAAATTTCTTGAAGAAATATGTTTGTGTGAATTAAGTGACCCCGATTTGATATCCTACGTTTCTTGCTGATTTATCAAAATGTTTGGATGATTTGTACACCGTATTAGAAGACAATGCTAAAACTTACTAATCAATGATGCATAAAGTGCAGTAAAATAATTTCAATTGAAGATAAAGTAGATTGCCTCCGTGGTCTTTTGGACAGCATGCTGGCTTCCAGATCCGGAGGTCCCGGGTTCGATGAAGAAGAAGAATTCCCTGGGTGTCTAGAGTCTGGAAATTTGTATGAATGTAAGTGTGATTGTGAGTGTGCCGGGTTAATATTAATTAACCAATCATCACAAATATAAAAATACATCAGGACTGTCGCTGGGCAGTAACCTGAACACACGTTTCAGCGTCACATTGTTGACAAGTAACTCCATCTGTTAGCACAACCATAAAGCATCTAATAGATGCTATAGAGTTACCACTCTACAATGAACTTTATATACTCTTCCTGGTTGCTCATATTCAAGATCTGCAGACTACATACAGGAACAAGCTACTTCATCATGCCAACCCTTTACTAAGAGACATAACATAAATTCAAACAAATACTTCCGTCTTTGACGGTCTTAGTAATCAATTTTCTTTAACAAAACCTATTTACATTTCAATTATAAAATCATATTTTTGTAAAAGGCAAGGGTCCAAGAGACCTGGTACTTTTAATAAAAAAACATCTTAAAAAAAAAAAGTTACCAACAACGAAAAAAAAAAGTTGAAGTTATTCAAGAGGTAAATTTCTGTAAAAAATTTAGGGGAATTTTTCTACAGTCAATGATGTACAAATCCAGTATCCCAAAACATATTTCAGAATTAATTCTTGTATGGAAATTATTTAGGGAATTGAATAATTTATTAAGATTTGTAGGTTTTATGAAAATGGATTCTGGAAAATTATTTCTTTTCGTCTCTATGTGCTTGTGTTATTGACAGTGCAGTGGAACAATTGCAATAATGAAATTAGAAAAGCTAGATTTACAGTGCGATGAGTGATGATGCAGTGAATGGAGTCTTCGAGCCTAAAGATCTGATGAAATTGTATAAATTAATAGAAGATGAAAGCTTTGAAGAACTAAGTTCAGCGTGTAATCTCCAAGTTTTCATTCACAAATACAGGGTGTCCAGAATTGAAGTATCGATTTTGTAGAAATAGGGTGTTCAGGGGTAAGATGTGTATGGTGATGAATTGCAGGTACATTGTGTATCTATACTGTGTAATTGGTGCTGTAGTCCATGCATTGGCTTTGTGACAACTAAACACGTGTTCTGCCGTTATAAGTAACTGAATCTGGATTTGCATGATCTTCAGCATACCAGAGAAAGTTGCTATGGTGATGTGAAGGCTAGAGGGGTCGTCATATGGTGACATTCGGACGAAATTTCATCGCTGATTCCATAAAGCTGGATTTATCGAAGGATGTGTGCTCACTAAACCCATTACCACACTGGTGGAGCTCCAACAACCTGATCGCCTCACTAGCAGTGAATGGAGACAAGGTCTTAAAATAACAGCTAATGTTTGTCCTCTGCGTGCTATACCAGGAAGGTCCCGAGATGGAAACCACTGTCGTCGTTGCGTCAGTGAGATTGAAACTCTTGGCCACGTTTTGGGTGCCTGTCCTTTCAGCGAGACACTGCAGAACTCTAGACATCACAGAATCAGGTCCATGATTGCCGAAGCCTTGAGGAAGAAAGGTCTCACTGTGCACGAAGAAGCCCATGGCATCTCTCAAGAGGGATCCTGTCGGCGAATTGACATGCTTGCCATTCCACCAGGCTCTACATCCGCCTACATTATTGACCCGACTATCAGGTTCGAGGCACAGGAACAATAGCCCGCTGAAGTCCACGCAGAAAAATGCAGGATTTATGAGCCCACAGTTCCATTATATTTGGAGAAATATCACCTCACCTCCATTGAAGTAGTTGGGCTAATGGCTGGCGGTAGGGGCATATTACCTCGTCTCTTTGTCAGTTTCTGCAAGAAGTTCCAGCTGAACAACGACTTCATTCGTGATGTTTCCCTTGCCGCTATCAGAGGATCATTTGCCATTTTAAAATACCACCTGTACTTTGTTTCCTAAAAAGGAAGAACTTTTGTTTGAACGTCTATCCGTTTGTTTATTATGTTTAGGCCTGTTATATGTATGCTATTATCCTTCCTGTACTTAATTTCCCTTTTTTGTTCGTTCCCCACATTTCTCTTTTGTGGTCTGTTTTTGTTTTAACTCTGTGTGTTATGCTTTGTCCAGTGAGGCAGTCCCGTTATTGGGAAAGCTGAAAGAGTGTCTTTCTTATTATTTGGACTTACCTAATGGAATATTCTAGAGCAAAAGATGAGCTGAATAATAGACTAAGTGCTTTATATCATTTTAATTGCCTCTAAAGATGGAAAGTGATTAGCGGTAGTACCACGTCCTCTTCACTCTACCCAGTGATAAAACATATATTTATTTATTTTTTTGCAGTGCTTTACAATGTTGAATGACAATATTGACCTCCGGTTATTTAGCTATCATTCACTTATCAGTTATAATTTTATAGGTAGGTCTGCTTGCATTACTTGCATACACACCTACATTTTAAAATTCACATTTCTTTTAACTTGTGTATTTCCCTCATTCGATTTTCTGGCACTTTACAAAATATGTTTCTAAGGATTTTATTATCTGTTCATTTGTTATTCTTGATATTTCGGGTAATACAATTTCATTACTAAAATGTAGTCATTTCGAAAATATTTGGGACTTCATCCAGAATTCCAGCTAAGTTATTTTTTTGTTCACAATCCTGTCCAAATTCAACGTCGCAAATTTCTAGCGCAATAATTAACAATAGATCCCTATTAGAAACAACAACAACCAAATTCCTTGGCTTAAAAATCGATAATATGTTAAATTGGAAAAATCATATTAAAGAATTACCCCCAAACTAAATTCAGCTTGTTTTGCTATTAGATCTATGCAAAAGATAGTAAATATCAATACTTTAAAAACAATATACTTTGCATACTTCCACTCGGTAATGAGTTTTGGAATAATATTCTGGGGAAATTCTACAGATAGTAACAATATATTTCTATTACAAAAAAGAGTAATTAGAATAATAGTAGGTGCCAAATCTAGGGAATCGTGTAGGACTATTTTAAAAAAACTACAAATAATGTCCATGGCTTGTCAGTATATCTTTTCATTAATAGTCTTCCTCGTATGTAATCGTGAAAACTTTGTAACTAATTCAACAGTTTATAGCATAAATACACGTCAAAAAAATGACTTTCATACTCCATCGGCAAGTCTATCGTGTTATCAAAAAGGAGTGCGTTATATGGCAGTAAAATTTTTAATAGCCTCCCTATCGATATAAAAAATGAAACTCAAAACATAAAATTATTTAGGGCCAAATTAAAGAAATACCTAATTTCTCACGCCTTCTATTCTGTAGGTGAATTCATGACATTCAATAACACTTCATGAAATTGATACTAACACGTTGTGTTGTACTAGTAGACTATATTGTAAATCTCGTCTGTATATATTTCATCTAGACTGTGACTATAAATTAAGATTTTATAATAGTATTAAGTTTTTTGACTTGTTTCATATTCTAGCTGTAAGCATGTATGAATACCATGGAATGTTAATAAATACAATACAATACAATACAAGTCCTGACTTTGAATTATCCAAATGTAAGCTTCGAAAATTGAAATTAAATATGAATTTTTGACATTGCTTTAAATAGAACTTTTGAGGGCTTAAACATTTATTCGAATTATCCAGTGTCGAATTAATCAATCTCTACTAGTTGCCTTCAAGCATTACTCCCTATTGAAGTACTGTAGGGCTGTACCTATATTTGCTATTTAATCTGAGATACGTCAGTTTTCTTTCTATCCTCGTTTTCTAACGAAGTAGATAAGATTACGATCTGAATCAGGAGAGAAAATTACAATTGACGTATTTGAGATAAAATAACAAATATGTAATTAAAGGATTTAGTGAAGAACTGTGTGAGAACATGGGAGTGGTGAAAGACTGTGAATGAATGTACAGTAACTGTGAAATACAGCGTACATTGCACCAAAGCTATTTTAAATACTCGTAGGCCTACAGCAAATCGGACCCGTGACTCAAGGCTGCACTTGTCTGTGTGTTCAATCCTGCATGAACTAATTACGTGGTTGGTGTTTTCTCCTAAGCCTTCAACTGTAAGGCAAATATTAGGTCATCCCAGGACGAATCCTCGGTCGGACTTATCTCGCTATCACGCTAGATGTTCTCTCATTTGATACAGCGTTGCTAAATAACTGATTAAGAATTAAATTGGAATACGTGAACGTAGTGAAAAGTGCTGAAAATGGAAAGTAATATCCTTGTTTCGAACCATCTAACTTCAGCTTTCAGTTCTTTAAATATATACAGGGCCTCTACAATAGACCTTTCTGGTTTCGAACACATGTAATTTACATTTAGTGACTCTGAGATGCATGAAAATAGCACCAATGGAAGGAGAAACTAAAAAAATTTAGTTGTGGCAACATTGTTTTTCTAGTTGGTAACACTGCCTCATAATAGCGCATATAAACAAATTTGTTCATTGTTGAGACGAAATGGCTGCTAAAGAGGGCAGAAAAGCTTGATTTTCATGTGAACCAGTCGGTTATTAATGTGCAACGGCATTACCGAACAGAGTTTGGTGCAGATCCACCCATTGGACCTACATACAATTCGTAAATGGTACACTGATTTTAAGGCAGGATTCTTTGCATTTGGTTGCGATTTCATCCGTACCGGCTACAGTTGCTGCAAAGCTTAAATATGCAGACTAATTGAAAACGGTGATGAATTTATTCGTTCTGTGGTGTTTTTTGACGAAGCCACTTTTCATCTTTCTGGTAAGGTGAACGAACAGACATAACTTCAGAATCTGGGGGTCGGAAAATCCGGGTACCTACGTGTAACTTGACTGTAGACGGTACAGATGCATTACAGGGTCCAATCTTCTTATTGGTTGAATGTTACTATCGATATGTATTGTTGTTACAATCGATATAAAATATGTTTCCAACTTCTAAATTAACAGTCAGTTTTATATTGTTGACTTGTAGCCTACTTCAAAATGGAAATAACGGCAGTAACAGTAACATATATTTTCCCTGGACCAAAAATATAATACAAACTGACTAAAATCATATCTAGTAATAAACTATTTAAATCATTTTTTAATTTGGTAGCATTTAATGCTTATCGAATATCGAATACTAAAACCGATAATCGAACCATTATTTCCGCTGACCATTTTTTTGCGTATAATGTGTGATGGGTGGCCCCTATAATGCATCTGTTCGCCTTTTGACTTTCTTTTTCCATTGGTGCTATTTTCATGCACCTCAGGTTCATAGAACGTGTTGACCTGGTAGCGTAGTCTGTATAGCGGTTCGATCCCGGTCCAGGACGATGGCATTTAAATGTTTTTAAATGTGACAGGCTTTTGTCAGTAGATTTACTGGCATCTAAAAGAACTGCGGGAGAAAATTCCGGCACACCGGCGACGCTGATATAACCTATGCAGTTTCGAGCGTCGTTAAATAAACCATAATTTTAAAAAAATCATAGAACGTAAATTACATTGTACGAAACCGGAATTGTTTTTTGTAGGGGCCCTGTATTTAGCAGTAGACATATCTAAAAATAAAATGCCAGTATTTCGTAAATGTAACTTTTAATCTAAATATTGAAAACAATATTTTGAACTCAGTTTTGGACATGAACTAACGCTGTGCCATTTCACGCGAATTACGGACTTCTCAGAAGAGATGCCACTATCTGTAAAAATATAGTTTTTAAATTAGCAGATAAAATAACGAAATGTATAACTAGATACAGTGAACACATTACAAAATGTTCGTATTTAGAAATAAGTAATTATAGACTTGCTGAAAGGAGAAATAGTGAAAAGTCAAGGACAGAAGACATGAACAATAATTGTCAACAGTTCATGATACAGCAGATCCAAAAATTGTAGTGAGAAGAAGAGATGCTGATAAGTTGTCTAATTAATCTAGTAAACTAGTTTCAAATTTGGAAGATGTGCACACAGTGAGTCTTTTATGATGCAATAATTTGAATAATTTCGAGGGAAAAATTGTTCCGGGGCCGGGTATCGAACCCGGGACCTTTGGTTAAACGTACAAGAGGGAAAAATTGAATCGGTGTCTGGTAGAGTTCCCGAGTAGCTCAGTTGGTAGAGCGTTGGTACGTTTAACCAAAGGTCCCGAGCTCGATACCTGGCCCCGGAACAATTTTTCCCTCGAAATTATCCAAATCAACTGTACAGGGAGTTATACCTGAGAGCTTGATTTGCATAATACACTCACTGTTCGTTAATAGAAAACCACAATTTAAGTCACACAGAGTTAGTGTGCACTCAGTGTTGGTTGCTTGACGGTTGTCAGCCAACTTTGAGGTCTGTGGGATATAGAGGGAAAAATTGGATCGGTGTCTAGTAGAGTTCCCGGGTAGCTCAGTTGGTAGAGCGTTGTCAATCTTGTATGATATCTTTTCACTTCTATAGAAAAGAGTTAAATGATATCATATACTGCCCGTTCGAGTAGTTATGTTGCATCCCTGTTCCCCCTACCCGTTTCTGCTGGTGCTTCTGTAAAGACTACTTGTGGATGAACGATCGTAGTATTTCCTGAAAACATTTGTTGTTCGGCATTGAACGTCTATGTAACATTAAAAACTGATTAAAATAATTTGAAGAGAAGGTCTTCGTTAAGTAAGTAACTGTCATGTGATTTCCTCCGTTTCGATGACTCTTCTACATAATCACTCAGACGGACAATAGTTAAGTACGTTTGAAGAGCGAGAGTGTTTCGTGTATCAAAAACGTCAAGTCATTCGATTACCGGTACGTACTGTCATTCACCTAGTTACGAACCTGAGAGTCTTGAATGTAGCCCATGAAAGAATTGTAAAGTAAGTCAAGGTCACCGAAGGCCTTTACGTCTTGTTCTTTTATTTCTGTACCGTAACTTTCAAGGCACATTATATAAGTAAGCTGTTCGTCTCTTTAAATTTCGATATGTGAGAACTCAAATGTTATTCTTCCACAACACAGTTTTGTGTAATTTAATGACATATTATATATCGTACCTTACAGTTTACGTTGTTTATTGTTTCCTTAATTTGTTCTCCAGTATCCATTCCAGGAGAAATTAAATATCAAGCATTGCTGTGTTAAGGCTGGTTCACAATAAACCGGAAACGAGAATGGGAACGAAAACGGTAAAATTGTTAAAATGTATACATTTAAATGTGAGCATTCACAATTAACGAAAAGCTTGCCGGAGCCCGAGATCGGGAACGGAGAGTTGGCCAAGTTTCAACTTTGGCGTTCACGTTTCCGATCACAGCCCACTAGATTCATTCGGTTGCCATCTAAAAGCTATTTTGTCGTATATTTTGTAGCAAGAAGACCGTGACATAACCTATGCATTATTTTCTTCTGTGCTGTGCATCATGGAGCAAGTTTTATTTGATGAGATTCTAATATTGAAATCCTCACATTTACGATAAGTGGCGCGCCTCGTATAAAGATGAGAAAATGAAGGCTTTCAATAGCTGCATCTTTGAACACCGATCGGAAGCGAATCATATTTTATTACTGTATTGGTTGTATTACACACTACATATTCACGCTTCAATTCAATAACTACTGTTGTGTTTATTTTTGTTCTGTTACAAAAATGTTTCTTCTCTAATTATTTTACGTTATGGTAGACTTAGAATTGGTTGTGATAATAAAGATGCATGGGCATATTTATAGTACCGTACCTAATGAAATGTTTCAGTTGAAATTTCGAAGTTGGTTTACCTGTGTTTATGTTGGCTGCCTTGTACTCATGAGAGAACGCCATTGGTCAATTATACACAAATAACATCAGAATGCGTAATATCGACTTTACATATCGTTATTGACATACATATCGATATGCATAGTCGTCTACGTTCTCGGTATATTGTGAATCAAAAATTTTCATATTCACGTCCTCTGCTTCTCGTTTTCATCCTGGTTCTCGTTCCCGGTTTATTGTGAACCAGCCTTTACTGATATCGTCTAGAAAATGTGAACTAGAAGGTTGTGATGCCGTAAGCATGTATATCGAGGTTTTTTTTTTTATAAGAGAAATAAACATTTTCAGAGTTTTGTGTTGGCTGCAGTCGTACATTGTTGCAAGGTTTGGTTACATGTACTGTATGTAAGCAATTTTGCACATGCAAACTTACTTTAAATGACTATGAGTTTATTATGGTAATTTACATTTTTTATGTACGAAAGTAGACACTTAAAAGTGATGTTTATGTGCATGTTAAGATAAAGTATATTGTAGCGGAACCTTTAGTCATTGCTTTGGTGGTTCATTCGCGTAACTCGAGTCCTTACGACAAGGAATGCTAATCCTGGAACATCGAGGTACTCTCCACTTTTTGTTCTCTGTTACCCCTCTACTTGATCTGAGGAATTTTGGGACTTAGAAACTTTGCAACGAAAAGTCTAAAATAAATAAATAAATAAATAAAAACAAATAAGTAAATAAATAAATAATTAAATAAATAAATAAGTAAATAAATAAATAAGTAAATAAGTAAATAAATAAGTAAATAAATAAATAAGTAAATAAGGAAATAAATAAATAAGTAAATAAATAAATAAATAAATAAGTAAATAAGGAAATAAATAAGTAAATAAGGAAATAATAAATAAATAAGCAAATAAATAAATAAGGAAATAAGTAAATAAATAAATAAATAAGGAAATAAGTAAATAAATAAATAAATAAGTAAACAAGGAAATAAGTGAATAAATAATTTAAATAAGTAAATAAGGAAATAAGTAAATAAATAAATATAAATAAATAAGAAAATAAGTAAATAAATAAATAACTAAATAAATAAGTAAATAAATAAATAAGAAAATAAATAAATAAATAAGTAAATAAGGAAATAAATAAGTAAATAAGGAAATAAATAAATAGGTAAATAAGTAAATAAATAAGGAAATAAATAAATAAGTAAATAAATAAATAAGTAAATAAGGAAATAAATAAGTAAATAAGGAAATAATAAATAAATAAGCAAATAAATAAATAAGGAAATAAGTAAGTAAATAAATAAATAAGTAAATAAATAAATAAGTAAATAAGGAAATAAGTAAATAAATAAATAAATAAATAAGTAAACAAGGAAATAAGTAAATAAGTAAATAAATAAGTTAAATAAGTAAATAAGGAAATAAGTAAATAAATAAATAAGAAAATAAGTAAATAAATAAATAAGTAAATAAATAACTAAATAAATAAGTAAATAAATAAATAAGAAAATAAATAAATAAGTAAATAAATAAATAATATGCATACCGTGTGTATTGTAAACTATAGTACATATGGAAATAACATTGCCATAAAAAATCCAGGTATAAAAAATTGAAAGTGGAATTTCATGTTTGTGTAATAAATTAGTAGGCCTTGTAGAATAGAAGACTATCTACTGATTATTGCCAACTAAAATTTTGTTTGATGGCATTCTTGAAACAATGGATTATTATATTACAGAAGAAAAGATTTTATCTATTGAACTGTATGGAAACAATTCTTTCAGAAAGGTAAGATACCGGTACCTATTTGCTGGACTCTTTCCTGGTAGAAGAGTTCCATTCCACAATGCAATCAGACTTGTGATTAATATGTTCAGAAATACTGCAAATAGTAGTACCACAGTCTTATTATATACAGTCACTAAGCTTGAGTTTACGAGTGTACTAGGAACAATAGACTGTGCAGGTACTATTTCGCATTGTGTGTAATGAGGCGTTAGTAGCGATCCTAGTGGTTAGCAACTATCTATGGATGCATATTTACTACGTATTGAGCTTCGTGACTATATACTAGACTGTGATAGTACTCTGTCAAGGCATGGAATGCATTACTAAACACTGCAAACACGGTACAAGTGAGATGCAGGCATAGAAACCAGTCTGGCGAGTTTAGCATGATGAAATAATTTATTATTCTCTGAAATCAACAAAGTTGGTAACATTTCTGTGACCTTCACCATAACTACTGAAGCGAGTTAACAAATGTCATTTTTGCTCTAAAATAACCAGCCCCATAACCTTCGAAAGTGTACATGCCACTAATATTAAGGGAAAATACTCCATTTTTATTGTTTTCGGGCACGGTAAAATACCATTTTTTACTACATTAGTATTGTATCTTTGATTCAGGGCAAATACTCGTCTTTTAGGAAAGTATTCGTCTCTTATCACCAGGGAAAGGATTTATATGTAAATACATATTTACTTATAAAGCTAATATAATTTATATTTTGCATTATCTTTATGTTTCACAATGTGTAGGGTTGAAAAATCCTACTTTTATTTTCCATATTTTTCCATATTTTAGAGTTTAGTACATATTTTCGTTAATTTCCATATATTTTCCATATTTCATATAAAACAGTCCATATTATATTAGGTTCAACAATAAAACAAAACAAAATTCCATTAACTTTTAAAAATACATTTCAACAATAGAGATTTAAACACATGTTCAGTAATCCCTTTAACATCAGAGTTATTTGAAAATTAGCAGTCCTATCAACAATGGGAAAGTAAGTTACAAAACTGTATTAATTTAATTTAAAATTTTTAACAGACTTCAGTTGTGCAGCTCAACAGTTAAATGCCAGTCAGAGTACACATAGGTTCAGTTTTGTAAATCATACTATAAAGACGGTAAATATGCCAAAAGTACGTCATTCAGTCAATTTAAAATCAAAACTAACAAGTTACATTTCAGAATTTAAAGAAGATGGTTTATCAACTGACAATAAAATATTATTTTGTAATTTGTGTCAGTGTGCAGTATCATCTACACAAAAGTTCCTGGTGCAACAACACATTACAACTAGTAAACATCAGGCCAACAAACAACTAAATTCCAAGCAGAGACAATTGTTTTTAACACAACCAACAACATCGAATGTAAGATCTGAGTTTAACATCGACCTGTGCCGTTCTCTCATCTCTGCTGATATTCCTCTCTACAAACTAAAGAATAAGGTCTTCAGGGAATTCCTTGAAAAATATACTCAACATACAATCCCGGATGAGTCAACACTTAGGAAGACGTATGCTCCATCCATCTACGATGAGACAATACAGAAGATAAGAGATGAAATTAAAGATAGTTCAATTTGGGTTTCCATTGATGAGACTCCCGACAAAGAAGGTAGACTTGTTGGTAATGTAGTTATCGGTTTGTTAAGTGAACAATATTCTGAACGAATTCTTTTACATTGTGATGTTCTAGAAAAGTGCAATAACAAAACTATAGTTAAACTGTTCAACGAAGCTATGGGTATCCTGTGGCCAAAGGGTATTATGTACGATAATGTGTTATTCTTTATTAGCGATGCTGCCCCTTATATGGTCAAAGCTGGACAAGCATTATCTGTTGTATATCCTAAATTGACTCATTTTACTTGTGTGGCGCATGCATTTCATCGTGTGGCAGAAGTGGTCAGAGACAATTTCCCTAAAGTAGATTTGTTGATTTCATCAGTGAAAAAAGTATTTCTCAAAGCTCCCAGTAGAGTTAACGTGTTGAAAGAAATGTACCCTGAAATTCCATTGCCACCAAAGCCAATTTTAACTAGATGGGGTACATGGCTAGAAGCAGTTGAATATTATGCCGAACATATAGACTCTATTAACAATGTTCTCCTTGCATTGGACTCTGAAGATGCAGTCTCAATTGATACTGCGAAAACAGTTACCTGTGACATAAGTGTGAAGAATGACTTAGCTCACATTCAGCATACATTTTCATGCATCATAAAAACGCTCAAAAGTCTCCAAAATAGGCACCTTTCACTATCTGAAAGTTTTGAAATTATAAATAGTACTGTGGAACAACTGAATCGTGGTAGAGGTAAAGTTGCAGATGCAGTAAGAGCTAAGGTGGACACTGTACTTTCAAAAAACCCTGGATATGAAGAATTACAAAAGGTTGTTGCTGTGATGAGTGGTGAATCAACAGTGAAGATTAACTTGGACTTATCCCCAGCAGACATTGTGAAATTGAATTATGTACCAGTTACTTCTTGTGACGTCGAACGCTCTTTTAGTCAGTATAAATCTATCCTCAGAGACAATAGAAGAAGATTCACTTTTCAGCACTTGAAAGAAATGTTTGTAACCTATTGTTATGGTAACAGACAATAAAAATTGTGTTTTGTTGAAACTACATTGGAAGATAAGGTACGTCCATTATATTTTTTGTTTAGTTTGATTAAAATGTACCAATATTTAACGTACATAGTCATTTTTTTATAATTTTAAGTCCATATTTAATTCCATATTTTGGTAAAAATCCATATTTAATTCCATATTTTGGTAAAAATAACTACATATATATTTACATATTTCATATATTTTTAGTCCATATAAATCCGTTCCCTGCTTATCACAGATTTATAACATTTTTGGTCCAGATAAAACACTCCTCTTTAACGTAAAAAGACCTAAGTATCGCCTCGGTTTGTATACTTTAACCTATATGTTGAAGATCGCACGGTGAGGGTAAAAAACGTTTTGCGCATAAGTTTTTGAACGGAAGATAGTTCAAGACTGGATTAAAGCGCCATACTCTAGCTCAGGTATTCGCAACAGGTGTGTCGTGAAGTTTCGCTAGATGTGTTATGTGACCAAGCGGCGTATTTTTGTTTTTCTGTACATAAAAAAAAAAACTTTTTCAAGAAAAGTGTTTGCATGTCTCGAATAAGTTACTACGCAATAATAATAATAATAATAATAATAATAATAATAATAATAATAATAATAATAATAAATAATCCGTGGCGCTACAGCCCGTGAAGGGCCTAGACCGACCAGCCGGCTGCTGGCCTCACGCCCACATGCCGAAGCAGAGGTGGACGATCATCCAACCAGAATGGAGGTATCGTGTGGTTAGCACGATGATCCCCCCCAGCCGTTATAGCTGGTATTCGCAACCGGATTTCGCTACCTATCGTAATTTCCCAAGTGCATCACGATGCTGGGTGGGCACCGGTCCCATACACTGGCCGAAATTTCATGAGAAAATTTTTTCCCCCATGAGAACTCGAACCAGCGCGCATTCCGTAACGCGAGTCTTAGGCGGGATGCCTTAGACTACGACGCCACGGCGCGGGACTAATAATATTATATATATTATTATGATGTACCGAAGTACATATGATATTTCCATGCAGATATTCTGCGTCATCATACGATGAAAGAGTAATGGAACGGAGAAAAAATTCTCTCCGGCGCCGGGATTTGAACCCGGGTTTTCAGCTCTATGTGCTGACGCTTTATCCACTAAGCCACACCGGATTCCACCCCGGCGTCGGAAGAATCGTCTCAGTTTTAAGTTCCAACTCTTGGGTTCCCTCTAGTGGCCGCCCTCTGCACTACGTCATAGATATCTATGAACGTAGGACCGAAGTCCACACATGTGCTGAGGTGCACTCGTTATGAGTGACTAGTTGGCCGGGATCCGACGGAATAAGCGCCGTCTTAAATCACGAAGTGACTTTCGCATATCATATATATTATAATGTACCGAAGTACATATGATATTTCCATGCAGATATTCTGCGTCATCATACGATGAAAGAGTAATGGAACGGAGAAAAAATTCTCTCCGGCGCCGGGATTTGAACCCGGGTTTTCAGCTCTACGTGCTGACGCTTTATCCACTAAGCCACACCGGATTCCACCCCGGCGTCGGAAGAATCGTCTCAGTTTTAAGTTCCAACTCTTGGGTTCCCTCTAGTGGCCGCCCTCTGCACTACGTCATAGATATCTATGAACGTAGGACCGAAGTCCACACATGTGCTGAGGTGCACTCGTTATGAGTGACTAGTTGGCCGGGATCCGACGGAATAAGCGCCGTCTTAAATCACGAAGTGACTTTCGCATATCATATATATTATAATGTACCGAAGTACATATGATATTTCCATGCAGATATTCTGCGTCATCATACGATGAAAGAGTAATGGAACGGAGAAAAAATTCTCTCCGGCGCCGGGATTTGAACCCGGGTTTTCAGCTCTACGTGCTGACGCTTTATCCACTAAGCCACACCGGATTCCACCCCGGCGTCGGAAGAATCGTCTCAGTTTTAAGTTCCAACTCTTGGGTTCCCTCTAGTGGCCGCCCTCTGCACTACGTCATAGATATCTATGAACGTAGGACCGAAGTCCACACATGTGCTGAGGTGCACTCGTTATGAGTGACTAGTTGGCCGGGATCCGACGGAATAAGCGCCGTCTTAAATCACGAAGTGACTTTCGCATATCATATATATTATAATGTACCGAAGTACATATGATATTTCCATGCAGATATTCTGCGTCATCATACGATGAAAGAGTAATGGAACGGAGAAAAAATTCTCTCCGGCGCCGGGATTTGAACCCGGGTTTTCAGCTCTACGTGCTGACGCTTTATCCACTAAGCCACACCGGATTCCACCCCGGCGTCGGAAGAATCGTCTCAGTTTTAAGTTCCAACTCTTGGGTTCCCTCTAGTGGCCGCCCTCTGCACTACGTCATAGATATCTATGAACGTAGGACCGAAGTCCACACATGTGCTGAGGTGCACTCGTTATGAGTGACTAGTTGGCCGGGATCCGACGGAATAAGCGCCGTCTTAAATCACGAAGTGACTTTCGCATATCATATATATTATAATGTACCGAAGTACATATGATATTTCCATGCAGATATTCTGCGTCATCATACGATGAAAGAGTAATGGAACGGAGAAAAAATTCTCTCCGGCGCCGGGATTTGAACCCGGGTTTTCAGCTCTACGTGCTGACGCTTTATCCACTAAGCCACACCGGATTCCACCCCGGCGTCGGAAGAATCGTCTCAGTTTTAAGTTCCAACTCTTGGGTTCCCTCTAGTGGCCGCCCCCTACGTCATAGATATCTATGAACGTAGGACCGAAGTCCACACATGTGCTGAGGTGCACTCGTTATGAGTGACTAGTTGGCCGGGATCCGACGGAATAAGCGCCGTCTTAAATCACGAAGTGACTTTCGCATATCATATATATTATAATGTACCGAAGTACATATGATATTTCCATGCAGATATTCTGCGTCATCATACGATGAAAGAGTAATGGAACGGAGAAAAAATTCTCTCCGGCGCCGGGATTTGAACCCGGGTTTTCAGCTCTACGTGCTGACGCTTTATCCACTAAGCCACACCGGATTCCACCCCGGCGTCGGAAGAATCGTCTCAGTTTTAAGTTCCAACTCTTGGGTTCCCTCTAGTGGCCGCCCTCTGCACTACGTCATAGATATCTATGAACGTAGGACCGAAGTCCACACATGTGCTGAGGTGCACTCGTTATGAGTGACTAGTTGGCCGGGATCCGACGGAATAAGCGCCGTCTTAAATCACGAAGTGACTTTCGCATATCATATATATTATAATGTACCGAAGTACATATGATATTTCCATGCAGATATTCTGCGTCATCATACGATGAAAGAGTAATGGAACGGAGAAAAAATTCTCTCCGGCGCCGGGATTTGAACCCGGGTTTTCAGCTCTACGTGCTGACGCTTTATCCACTAAGCCACACCGGATTCCACCCCGGCGTCGGAAGAATCGTCTCAGTTTTAAGTTCCAACTCTTGGGTTCCCTCTAGTGGCCGCCCTCTGCACTACGTCATAGATATCTATGAACGTAGGACCGAAGTCCACACATGTGCTGAGGTGCACTCGTTATGAGTGACTAGTTGGCCGGGATCCGACGGAATAAGCGCCGTCTTAAATCACGAAGTGACTTTCGCATATCATATATATTATAATGTACCGAAGTACATATGATATTTCCATGCAGATATTCTGCGTCATCATACGATGAAAGAGTAATGGAACGGAGAAAAAATTCTCTCCGGCGCCGGGATTTGAACCCGGGTTTTCAGCTCTACGTGCTGACGCTTTATCCACTAAGCCACACCGGATTCCACCCCGGCGTCGGAAGAATCGTCTCAGTTTTAAGTTCCAACTCTTGGGTTCCCTCTAGTGGCCGCCCTCTGCACTACGTCATAGATATCTATGAACGTAGGACCGAAGTCCACACATGTGCTGAGGTGCACTCGTTATGAGTGACTAGTTGGCCGGGATCCGACGGAGAGAATTTTTCTCCGTTCCATTACTCTTACATCGTATGATGACGCAGAATATCTGCATGGAAATATCATATGTACTTCGGTACATTATAATATATATGATATGCGAAAGTCACTTCGTGATTTAAGACGGCGCTTATTCCGTCGGATCCCGGCCAACTAGTCACTCATAACGAGTGCACCTCAGCACATGTGTGGACTTCGGTCCTACGTTCATAGATATCTATGACGTAGTGCAGAGGGCGGCCACTAGAGGGAACCCAAGAGTTGGAACTTAAAACTGAGACGATTCTTCCGACGCCGGGGTGGAATCCGGTGTGGCTTAGTGGATAAAGCGTCAGCACGTAGAGCTGAAAACCCGGGTTCAAATCCCGGCGCCGGAGAGAATTTTTCTCCGTTCCATTACTCTTTCATCGTATAATAATATTAATAATAATAATAATAATAGTAATAATAATAATAATAATAATATTGAATTTCCAATACATATTATAACATAAAATATATACATAATTATGACATAAAATACATATATTACATTAAATGTGTATGACAATGAAAATCATATTTATATTACACAAATACAAAGATATAAGATAAAGTAAATATAATATATAGAAATAGATATACAATATATGAAATGCAGACATATTACATACAGTACTTTTCCAGGACATATCACACACAGACTTAATTAAAAAATAAATAATAATAATAATAATAATAATAATAATAATAATAATAATAAGTAAGCATTTCGTAGAAATATGCATATTACTTTTAAGGACGTATATGACATAAAAATGATATGAAATAGACATGACTGTAAGTGCATGTTCAACACATAAGACATAAACATATTATACAATACACAGAAAAGACAAATAAAAAGGAAAATTACATAAAAACATAAATGATATGAAACAGTGATAATGTAGCTATTATTATTGTGATTATTACTATTATTATTATTAATAGTAGTATTTCCTTTTATTAACAATAATAATAATAATAATAATAATAATAATAATAATAATTCATTCATTTAGTGTTCTGCGGGTTCAAACCCTGTCCAGGGCATTGAATTTTAAAGAGCTATTAAATCCTTAGCAGGGCTTCCTCTGTAAGGGAAGTAAAGATGTGGGTCCCGTGCCATAGATTTACGGCTCGTAATAGAACCCTTCCTTGATGTAACATCGAGGAAAATTATCGGTAAATTTCTCGCCCACGTTGCATTTTGACGCGGAATAACGTGCAACTGAGAGCTTGAGCGATATCCCCTTTTGGCGTGTCTGTCGAAGAGAATTTAAGTGATGTTGGTTTAGTATGGGATTTAAAAAAAAATGACTTTACCAAGAAAGCAACATTTGCTGGCAGATCCGTAACTTCCTTCCGGATTTTCTTGCGATAAGAGTTTGTCGCAATCGCAAATAAAGCTGTAAAGGTTATGCTATCAGCGTTATATTGTGTGAATCAGCATTTTCCACGTTGAAAATAGTTAAATGTGAGCATAGAAGAGATAGATACATCGTGATGACTTAATAGTGAGTCTGTAACCCTTAAGGCTACATGTTGGTAAGTTGTGTAAATAACGCATAGCACTTAACAGTGTCGGTATTATTCCTCGTCTTGAGAGACAATAATAAGCGATGGATGTAGTTAGTGGTGGAAATGTTAATTGGTGTTTAATTTCAATTAAACTCTAGGTTTCATAATTTTTTCAATAAACTGGCATTTTATTAGTGTTGTGAATGCTCAAATAATAAAAAATTATGTTTGTAGTGTTTTGAAAATGTGCTTTTTTTAATTGAATAATTATTAGTGCTGTTGATCGATGAAAATATTTAATCAATTGACTATTTGAATTTAATCGATTAATCTAGTTTTGATCGAGTTCAAAAATGTTTTAATATACTGCAATACACAATTATTCATTCATTCATTCTTTCATTCATTTATTTTATTCCATAGATCTTACATGAGCAATGAAGCTTTAAGATGTGGAACATGTCAACATTTTACAATATTACAATTACAATTTTTACAAATTTTTATAGTTCTACAATTTAGTAATTTTCTACAATTTTTTTACATTTTTTTAAACATTTTTTTTATATTTTGGCGAGATGTAGTGAGATGAGATGAGGTCCGAGGATTCGCCAAAATATTACCCGGCATTTCCCTTTTCGGTGGGGGAAACCTCGGAAAAACCCAACCAGGTAATCAAATCAAAGGGGGTAATCAAATCAAAGGGGTTGATGCCAAGGACTCGCCATAGACCATCCGGCTTCAGTCCCACGGCTGGGGAAAACCTCCGAAGAAACCAAAGTCCAAAGGGGGATCCAACCCAAGCCCGAACGCAGCTCCGGATCAGCAGCCCAGCGAGTCTGCCGACTGAGCTACATCGATGGCTCTACTAAAAGTATACAATACATAGCCAATCAGATTATTAAATTTACAAACGCAAACGATCATTCATAAGTTGAGCTATATTATAATACAAAACTATTTAATTAAATTTAAGGCATAAACAATTCAACCAGTTGTTAAGTTTAACTTGTGTTCGATTATAAGCGTAAGTATTAAATTTTCTATATCTGTATATATTGTATCATTTTATTACAAAACAACTATTTTTATTACTTACTAACATATTTATTATGAGGCTTATATTTTATTACTAGCCGTACCCGTGCGCTCCGCTGCACCCGTTAGAAATAAATATAAAGCAATTACGTAATTAAAACAGGACATTTTATCCAGGGAACATTCGTGTTTGATAGAAGGATAAATCGTTTATTATGTTACTTAATTTAAATTGAATTAAAAAAATTAAAATGCGATCATTTTGATCCAGAGACCACTCATTTGGTCATAAAAATTATTTTAGGAAATACAGGAAACGAATATACAGAATAGCCTATCAAGTTTTCTGTGCATAAGAATCTATTTTAATCTTACCTGTCCTCAATTCACTCAGAAGTTACTGTAATAACATTATAGCATTATGTCCATCTAGAGAAACTACACTTTCCAATGGTGAAATAATAATTAATTATACAAATCGGTTAATTTAGCTTCCGATATTACTTCATACAAACACAGAAACATTCTCTGTAGGCAATGTTTCATAGCTTTCGATTGTTGTTGTCCAAGGCCCCTTATAGACGAAGTCATTTGTTTTTTAATTCATTACACGGCCTTAGATGGCAGTTATTTTAATTTTAAAACTCATTTATCTCATTAAATATCAGTCCTATCAAAATTGTTCAAGGAATAAAACTTATCGGAAATGATTTGTAAAGAAACTTTTGCTATCTAACATTTTTCACAAAAATCAATAATAAGCGAGATATTTCGATTTATTTAATTCAGGTCCCCTTATAACCCCCCTTTTAAATAAAGTATTTTGAATGCCATATAGCCTAAAATCTAAGTTACAACGAACTTAATTTATATTCCAATTTTCATCGAAATCCGTTCAGCCATTATCGCGTGAAAAGGTAACAAACATCCAGACAGACAGACGTACAAACAAAAATAAAAAAAAGCGACTTTCGGCTTCAGGGTGGTTAATTATATATGTTAGGACCAATTATTTTTGGAAAATCGAAAATTACCAGAAAAATTTCGGCTACAGATTTGTTATTAGTATAGGCCTAGATGTCAGTTTCTCGGGGAATTTTTGAGACAAACATAAATAACAAAAAGTATGAATACTCACCTAGTTAATACTGCTTCATCCATGATTTTATACATGTGAGTGCATTCACATGCTCCGAATTAAGTGCCGTTCTACGTTTAGTAACAATGTTTCCTACATCACTAGAGTTGGAGGTTGGAAATTCCAGTATAGCAAAGGAGAATTTAGTGAAAAGTCCAAAGACTAGTTATCGGGTAGGATGTCGCGAAACCATATTACCAGTAGCTTTCTTTTGTTTTATTCTCACTAGACAAATAACGTGGAAATATCTGATTCTACGAAGCAACATTAATAAAAGACACTATTATGCAAGTTAGGAACAGATGCATTGTAGGACCCACGCCGAGTATTCCATAGAATCCATTATATATATATATATATATATATAGTTTCGATTATTATATCAAGTAGATAGATAGATGGATTTATTGAGTAATATATACATACAGATATTATTTTGTCTAAAATCCAATTGCGCGGGTCTTCTGACCGTACGTGCTATATCAAGTATGCCAACGTAACAAAACTAAAGCATACTACAAACATGTATCATTTAATGAAATCAACAACAATGAAATAAAGCGCATATTAGTCACCCTTGTTATATGATATATTATATTTTACTCAAAATAAAGTTAAAGAAACAAACCAAAGCTAAATTTAAAATTTAAAATATTTTACCACAAATTTAATATGTTCCACGTAAAATACTAATTTTTCTCCATTTATGCTGCATTTTTAGTCCTGGGAAATACTAGTCTTTCCAAAAACACATTTTTACTAGCATTTTTCGTGGACCAAAAGATTGAAATAAAAAAATTGTTGTAAAAATTATAATTTTACCATGGACCTCAGTGGAGATGTTCAGTTTCATTTCCTCCGTTATCCAAGTGATTTCACAAAGTACTATGATACGGCGTTCCTGTGTTTATCATTTAATACCTTGTAATTTCTGATGACATCTCCACATGAGCGCATCTCGTTTACTTTTACATTTCTTCAAACTCATCCCGGAATTACATATTTCGCAGAACATTTCACTCTTAAATAAACCACAATCACATAAAAAAAACCATAGAACATATCTGTAGTCATGGATAAGGCAAGTAAGAAGCTTCTCTTTTTAATTCCATAATTTCAAATTCTAGGCTTACATTTTAAGCCAACAGGAAGAATTTTATCAAATTCTTTTTGATATTTAACCCTAGCATTCGAAATTGCCGCCATGATTAAAATCAAACTAATTCACACAATATTCGTTGGTTGGCAACATAATAACTATATATATCGATAATTTAATTGATCGAAACGGTACTTCCGTTGACCTTTTTTGTGGCTTTGCGTGTTCTTATATTTAGGGTGGGTCCTATAATGCATCTATTCCCGCAAGTTAACATAATATATGCACTAAAGCCAGAAAAAAAGGACATAATACATGAAATATAAAAGTCAAAATATGTGCTATTAAATCTGAAATCTTCAAAATATGCATTATGCATGAATTTACTCTAAAAAACGCCAAAACATGCAAACATGTACGGAAAAAGTACGGTTATTTGGAATCGATAAGGCTTAAATGAATATTTGCTAAGTTTGAGAAGTGTAACTAGCTAATATGAAACAAGCATTTGCATTGAAATCCGAGCTTTAGACATAACATTTTACTTGTTGGGCTAAATGCAACATTACACAACCCGAGTTATCTCGATCCAAGTTAGTCGGCTATTTTTCAGATCTAAATTGCAAAGTCGTCTAAAATGAGTCTACATCGTATTTGATATGTATGCCCAGAGTTAATTTTTTGTTACGTCGGTTTAATCGATTTAGGCTATCAAAGGTTAAGTTCATTCACATTATGAATTCGATTATTTATAGTGGTGCCAAACTTGCAAAAAAAAAAAAGTGTTGTTGTTCTTCCTGACAAGTGTTAGGCCACAAGGCCTGTTACGGTCTTTCATAAAATTTTCCCGCCATCTCTTAGCAGGACGACGCACAGATCTTTGGCCCTGTGGTACATAATCATAAATTGCCTTTGGGAGTCTACTATTACCCATTCTTTCCAAATGATGTTTCCAGTTAGACTGATATTGAACAATGTAATCTAAAACTGGTTGAGTTTTTAGTCCCTTTAAAATTTCACAATTTCTTTTCAGATCCCATTTAGTATAGCCCGCTGTTCTTCGGATGAATCGCATTTCACAAGCCGTTATTCTGCTTTTATCTGCTTTCCTCAGTGTCCATGCTTCGCTGTCATAGCTGAGCATCGGTCGCGCCAGTGTAGCAAAAAAAAAGTATTTTCACTAATCCACTCATTTAGGCGATTAAAGAACTTTCTACCCTTTTCCTTGAAATAGATTTTAGTTCAAACACTCGTGATGCCCCACTTTGATTATTGTGATATTCTATTTACTGACCTAAGCGTTACTTCGGCGCAGAGACTACAACGTGTCCATAATATGTGCGTCCGTTTCGTCTGCAATTCTCCGGGCTGGTCACGTAACACCATCCCTCGAAATGCTGTCCTGGCTCCGTCTAGAAGTTGGTAGAAAAACCCACCGTCTTTCCCTCCTCTTTCATATATTGCATTTTTCCACTCCTATCTTGCGTCCCGTTTTCAAAATTTATCCACCCACCATAATCTAGACACACGATCACAGCATTCCTCAATATTATCCATTCCCTCCCATACTCGTCTTCTTTCAATGTGGTTGTTCCTCTACTTTGGAATTCCCTGCCGAATAAAGTCAGAGACTATCAGACATAAGAGGAATTTAGGAATAGACTAAGGAAGTATTTTTCAAAGAATTCTCGTTAACAATAGTAGTTTTTCAATTTTCTCAATTTTTTACTGGTTATATATTGCGAGATAAATATTTAAATTACCTACCTCATTATTATTTCTTATCATTGTTTATTATTGTGTCACTAACACTACTAATCTAACTTTCATTTTTTACTTTTATTATTCACTATTTCTATTCACTTCCATGTTGTTGTACTGTCTAAATCAGGCCTGCACAAGGTTTGCGCTCTCCGAGCCGGCTCACAGCTCATGAGCGGAATGCAGATATTAGCTGCGCTCTGTATAAGGGTGGACTGGAAGAAGGGGTGGATCTCGTACAAAATATACACAAAAGGAAGTACTATTACGAGTGTTTATGAAATGAATTCCCGTTCAGTGTTTGCAAAACTATCTTGGGCTATTATTAATTAATAAAGAAATATTTTACAGAAATAGTAGAAATTCTATAGGTACTTAAATGTACAATATCAGTTTGTTATATTTGTATTTATCAGTACATCAAAACGAGGTTTTATGCTGTTGGCAGCTGAAAGGAACAGTAGCCTACTCATCGTAATGAAACATCAGTTACAGATGTTCGATGTCTGCCTTTATTAAAGTTGATTATAGAAAACAGTTGCTCACAAATATAAATGTTGAGCCAAACATGGCAATCATTTTCACAGCCAGCCTATGTAGTCGTGGATATTATTGCTAGTGCTTAGTCTTGTAAAACTCAACCAGGCTAGTAGTATTATTCAAACGATCTTTAGTCCTTAGGTCACATTGAAGATCAATAAGGTCCACACCTGTGGAGTAACGGTCAGCGCGTCTGGCCGCGAAACCAGGTGGCCCGGGTTCGAATCCCGGTCGGGGCAAGTTACCTGGTTGAGGTTTTTCCGGGGTTTTCCCTCAACCCAATATGAGGAAATGCTGGGTAACTTTCGGTGTTGGACCCCGGACTCATTTCACCGGCATTATCACCTTCATTTCATTCAGACGCTAAATAACCTAGATGTTGATACAGCGTCGTAAAATAACCCAATAAAATAAAAAAATAAAAAAAAATAAAGATCAATAAGTTCGAGCTGTAAATCGTTAAATGTTGAATGTTACGTTCCGTCTTTTAGATTCCTCCATACTGTACTGTAGCAGTAGGTAAGCAACGTGAAACAGTTACTGAGAATAGGCCTACACACTGCACTCCACTAGATAACTGAGTGGTCGTTTTCCTCTCCTCTACCTATAGCAAGTCTATGTCATTCTGACGTATCTTCCTCTCCGTTTCGGCGAGCGGTAAACACGGCTCTCCCGCTCCGAAGAAGCGCGCGCGCTCGTTGACGCTATTTGTGCAGGCCTGGTCTAGAAGATGGAAGAAAAATCCACCGTCTTTCCCTCCTCTTTCATAAATTGCATTTTTCCACTTCTATCTTGCGTCCCGTTTTCAAAATTTATCCACCCACATAACCTAGACACACGATCACAGCATTCCTCAATATTATTCATTCTCTCCTACCGAACATCCCCATACTCGTCTTCTTTCAATGTGGCTGTTCCTCGACTTTGGAATTCCCTGCCGAATAAAGTTAGAGACTGTCAGACATAAGGCGAATTTAAGAATAGACTAAAAGTATTTTTCAAAGAATTCTCATTAACAATAGTAGTTTTTCAATTTTCTCAATTTTTAGTGATTAAGTATATTGCAAGATAAATATTTAAATTACCTCATTATTATTTCTTATCATTGTTTATTATTGAGTCACTAACACTACTTATCTATAGTTGCGACGCTGTTATTCCCGGCGTGACTCCTTCTCTGCTTACGTCTTAAGAAGTGAAGGCTCTATAAAGTCTAGGTAGGTAGTATCGTTCTCCATTTTTGTTCTTTCGTTGCCGAGCTACCAGACGAGGAATCTATTTGCCACACCGTTAAATATTATAATGTCGTAACTCCTATGATAATAAATCAAACGCGATGTAATTCAGCAAATAATTGAGCGGCAAATAACGTCCTCGTGTGCTTTCTGTGAACGCCAACGAAAGAGCCAAAATGGCGGGCGATTATATTAAGTATTTATCGAGCCTTAGGAAATGCATAACGTCATCAGCAGCGAATCACAAGACGCACACGTTTAAATGTAGCCGACTTGCAACGTGATTGGCTGCCGGAAATTAGAGCGACGGGACTATAACTTTCATTATTTACTTTTACTTTTATTATTCACTATTTCTGTTCACTTTCATGTTGTACTGTCTAAATATTAATGTAATTATTATTGTAAGTGTATTGCATTAAATTAGAGTCTGGGGGGCGGAAGAGAAGGTCTGCTGGTCTTCGCTCTACATTTTAAATAAATTATTATCTCGTGGAATTTGTGCAAGTAACTATATCTAGCGACGTTGGCTTGTTCGAAATACTGACTAATGGTCCCAATTCACTTACAGTCCGCCTTCAGTTCAGGGACTGTCAGTTCAGAACGGCAGATCAAATTGAAGCAGTCCAAACATTATTCAGTCCGTGCTGACAGTGTGATCTAAGAGTAGTGTTGCCAACTCAATTCTTAAAATTCCGCTGTGAAGCCGTGCAGAAACCGCTAAATTGCTATATTGTCAATGTAAAATTTTATTATTTTGCCGCTGTGAGTGCTAAAAATACCCGCTAAATCCCCATATATCAGCAATACAAATTTCATAAATTTTACCCGCTAAACTAACGCCAGAAAACGCTAGATCTAGCGGGAAAAACAGCTGAATTGGCAACACTGTCCAACAGTCCCAGGACTGCAGTTCGACTGTCTGTTCAACACACGCGCACACACACACACACACACACACACACACACACACACACACACACACACTAGGAAATAAGTGAAAAGTTCAATTCGTTGTGAAAATGGTGCGTACCGTCACAAAAACCAGAATTAAGATTGCATTGTTTCTAATGTTGCTGCTTTTGTCAAAAGAAAATCGACTATGGACGAAATAGTGGTTATTAAATCGTGAAAATGTATCGCACATGAAGCTTCTGGAATATCTGCAAAATAATAGCAGTGAAGTTTTGAAAAAAAAAAATTAAGAATGGATGAATAATGTACCGGAAAATTATTGAAAATGATTAAATTTTATATTCAGAGAAAAAAAAAAACAATAATGAGAAGCGCAATCAGTGCTCGCGAAAGATTACTTAGTAGTGACGTTAGGATATTTGAGGAGCTTGGTATCAAAGTTGGACAACTTCACGTTTGCTTTTTTTTACAGGAGAGGTGAAAAACTAGATCCTTGGAAACCAATGTCACCGTTATACGTAATTTTTTTTTAAACATTCTCATGGGTCACAGAAATATTTTTTCAGTCTCAAAATGTGATTAAAATTAATATTCAGGTCGAAATTTTAAGTTCAAAAAGTGGAGTTATCCATCTCTGAAACTAAGTCATGGAGTTGTCTGTTTTTGAAACCAAATAAAGTCTTATTTAAAGTGGAGCTGTCCGTTTTTGAAGCCAAACGAAGCCATATTTAAAGTGAAATTGTCTACTTTTGAATATAAGTCTCTACTAGCTCGGTTTCAAAGCAAATTTACGTAAAACAGTACTTATTCATCCACAAACCGATTATATAAACAATCAGCCATGTTAGATTCACGATGCGTGATGAGAAAAGGTGGTATGAATGTGGGCTTCTCATTGGCTATTGAAGAAATTGTCCTAATTTGAAACCAAACCACAGTGGAGTTTTCTACATTTTGATTCTAAAAATTAAGTGCTATTTTCGCTCTGTTCTGTCCGTTTTTGAGCCTAAATAGTTCCAGAATCGCATTCAGCACACACAATTCTATGAGAAACAATCAATATCACGAAATCGCAAAAAATGGAGTTGTCTAACTTTGATACTATGCTCCTCATTTAGCAACTGGCCGTTCATTTGAAGATTTAAAATTTTCTGCAGTCATCTCTCCACAAGCACTTGGAAAAAAAACATTCCAGAAACATGTCATTTTATATATAGGGTGTTTCCAACCTTTAGTGTCAAAATTATGCAGATGGTAGAGGACTCTCAACTGAGCATTTTGACATAAGGAACCAGTGGTCGGAAATGCACATTGCAGGAACTACAAGGTTTTGAATAAGTAATAAGTTTGAAGAATATTTTTGCAAGCTGCTTTAATTTTTTTACACATATAAACAACTTACATCTCATAGCAACTGTTGATATATCCAAAACAAATCATGACATTTTGCTCCACTCTCTTGAATATCCCTGGTGTCTGTTGTACAATGAGGCAGGCAAGTAAGAATTTCTTGCCCAGATGATTATGGATATGAAATGGGCAGTGTTACAACCACATTATCTCGAAAACAAGATATTTAATATTTTATTTCCAAAACAACATGCACCTCATAGCAACAATTTAGAGCCCAGAGCAGTGTTGTTGAAAGTGGCGACCACCTGTCTCAATACATGCATTACGACGACGAATGACATTTTGTAAGCAATAACAAATATCACCATGGAAGCGTCAGGCAGTTGTTTGTTATGAAACTAAACTTAAAGCAAATACCTTACTATAATAATACCGGACAGCTAGCAGTTCTGCGCGCGAACGACGCTGGTGCTGCTACCTAGACGGCCGGTGTGGCGATACTCGCGAAACAGAAACAAGCTGTAATCAACTGCAATGTACAGGGACATCATTTTATTTTTACTTCAATTTTTATTGTACCTGAGTTTTTGAATGTACTTCACTCCCACCCCTTCTACTAATGAAGTTCAGCCGTCCTCCACACAGATGCAAGACCGCATATACAGTCATAGTAGCCTTACGGTCATAGTAAACAGTACGTTCCAAAAATATGTTCGCGTTTTCCAGTGGCGAACGAGCTTTCAATATTGAATAATTTTCGCACAGGTACTGTCGTCCATTTGCCTACGTCGTATCCCGGTTTCCTCCACCAGCTTTTATTCGCCAGCTAGTAGCTGGGCTGTCTTAGCTCTTTTCTGAGAACATTAATTTCTGTTAGGAATTGGACGTCTACGTAATATTATACAACTGTTTAAATAAAAGGGCCTCGTTAAGTAATTAACTCTCACGTGATTTCCTCCCTTTCTACGACCCTACGACATAACCACTTGGACGGACAGTAGATAGTATGTCTGAGTAATTTTATCTTTTCGGATCGGGCAGAAGTGAAGATTGAATTTACAGTATGTAAGGTACTCTTTTATAGAGTAGGTACAGAATTATTTCAACATGAGTTACTAGTACGAAGAACGAAACTGGTAATCGGGATTAGGTACAATAGTCTATAGTGCGATAATATGCACAAAAGAACTGAAACCTGTATCGAAATGAACGGCCACCATTTTCAAAAATGTGTTTAAATATCCATATTATGATTATTT
This sequence comes from Periplaneta americana, assembly GCF_040183065.1. NCBI lineage: Eukaryota > Metazoa > Arthropoda > Insecta > Blattodea > Blattidae > Periplaneta > Periplaneta americana. Next base: position 10,772,465 of record NC_091119.1, on the reverse strand, counting down.
TTCAATTTAACTTCATTCTCTATATTGTACTCTAATGTGCTGTAGACAGTATATTATACACTGCATAATGAATACGTCCACATGGACAGCTCAGTTCGTGAGTAAAAACACTCGTGAGTAACACTGTACTGTATTTTGATTAAAAAACCTAATAAAAATGATCAAACTCAAAAGCGCAATATTTCCTAGTTTACGTAAATGGATGAACTACTTTTCTTCTCTCCTATACCTAGTAAAGTGATTTGTTTGTATATTACGCCAGTATCATCGAACTCCAGTCGTGGAAGGAGGTAGCAAACGGTGTTGATCCAGAGGTATAGGCAAGTTAATATTAAAAATGTTAGTAAAAATAAAATGGTGTCCGTGTATGTTGTTGCTGGGCTAGTTAATAGTTTTATTAATTAGTGCTGTGTTAAAATGTCAGAGTGTATATGTGCTGTTTATAATTGCTACAAAATTACAGCATTATAAATTGCTCCAAATCGTACTTTCGATTTCCGAGGGATCATGAAACGTGAGTCAACAACATTCTTTAGTAAGCCTAATTCCTTCGTCTTTGTATTGATAGAAAAATACAAATTAGCTTTTTTATTTAGACCTAATAAATGAATAGAAGTTAAAATGTATTGTAAATTTTAAGGTTTTATCAATTTAAGTTTTATTTTTGTCCACATGCCTTTATTATTTATTACAAGCATCAGATTACTATCAATTTTATCTTTGCTGTTGTCAGCAATGCGTATATAAAGCATTATTGTAAATTCATTCCTAATATAAGAATTGATTTTGTCTCACTAAACCAAAGAAAAAAATAGGTAACAATTAATTACTGAAAGTAATATGAAGTATGCAATATTCATTATAATATGCAGCTTTGATATAAGATAATAATTTTACATTAAATATTATTCAACATTTCTTAAGTGTTTCATTATATTATTATTCCACATTAGTAACTCACGTTTTAAACAATAGTCCGAATCCCAGTATGTTAATATTTGAAGAGTCCACTGCAAGAATGATGGATGTCACTTTCTTGTCGAAAATGAACCAAGACTGTCAATGCATAGCTTAAGACATAGAATGTACATAGAGAGTTATATAACATTAACACTGATAGTCATTGCCCAGTAATGATCGGAAAATCTCAGTGAAGCTTTGAGCGCTAAGCATTTTAAACTTTCAATTGCTTCTCCTGCAAAATGTATTCCAGATGACATCCATCATTCTTGTAGTGGACTCTTCATTTGTATTTGTGAACGTAATTTCACGCCGCTCCGCTAAATGTCAGGTCCGCGATATTACGCACTCACGTCAATGCTGGTAGTACACAGCTGTCCGGTATTATTATAGTAGGGTATTTGATTAAAGCAGCTTACAGAAACGTCCCTCACATACACTTTCAAGATCTCGTGACGTCCGAAATATCCATTTCCGACCACTGATTCCTGACGTCAAAATGCTCAGTTTAGAGTCCTCTGTCATATGTATAATTTTGACCCTAAAGGTTGGAGATACCTGTACGAAGCTCTGAAGGCGAAGTAGGCCTATATTGAAAGTAAGTATCGAATAACTACACTGTGCATTATACAAATATTTATTTAGAACCAATCGTACAAAAACTGTAACTGGAATAAAATCATGTTTCTTACGAAAAGCACTGCGAATGTTATTAATTTCATTTTTAACTGTATCTACAGTGTCTTCGTTGTCTACGGTCTTGCAACACGTTACCAATTTTTCATATTACGCTTGTAACTTTCGTTTTCTATTGCTATATGCTTTAGACTTAATGTTCCACAAAGCGGGTAACTGCCGATATAGAGTTAATCAATAAACCTACTCTCTTTCCAGCTAAAGATTGAAGTAAATGTAAATAAATGCACGTGACATAATGGTTCCTGATTGGCTATTGGACGCACAACGCCTCCTAACTCATGCTTGTCATCTTCTTCCTCACATTAAAATAATTCCTTCTAAAATAATAAAATGTATAATATACATGGAATACGAGTGAATTAAACATGCTTATAAAAACACTTTCTTACGATTTAAACATGTTTATATTAGTAGTTTCAGACATTGCGTGTTAAATCACTGTAACGTGTATTATGGTAACGCGCATGCGTAATAGGCATTAAATCCCTCCCAAGGTGACTTGCAGCTTCACAAAGCACATCAGCACAGCTGGTATAACACAGTGCGAGATTCAGTGTTGCCAACCTCAAATAAATTTCTGTAGAATTAAAGAAATTGTCCATTCTTCAAAGAATAACATTTAATCACGAATCTACAGAAAAAGAAAATCCACTATTCCCAGTAGAGAAATAATAAATATTAACCCTCTGTGAGCATTTTACGGGTTAGTTCAATGAATGTGTTGAAATGTCTGCAATATATCAGACGGTGGCTGCCCTGCGTGCTGCTTTGGTAGCTAGCTTGCGTTTGCGGAGTAATATATTTGGGTTTTGTTTACGTTTACTTCAATCTTTAGTTGGAAATAGAGTACTAATAAATGTGTGATCACTCATAGTAGAACTCATTGTTAAAAGCCGAAACTTTTACTAAGCTGAAAGTTCCGGGCCTGCAGGCATTATCTGCGGATGTACGGACATACACACAGTTTCGTGTTATTTTTACACAACTGCAGGTCTAAACCTTTCGACCGCTTGTGTGTATGTCGCCATCTTAACTGAAGGCCAGATCTATCACAGTTCAGAACAGCTGGCGGACTGTGTGTGTATGTGGACTATAAAAGGCAATGGGACCAATGTTGCGAACTGAAGTATGCGGAAAGTCGTCAAACAGTAATTCCAAAGTCGCTAGATTCCTTAATATCAACAGAGGAAGATTTGCAAATCAAGATTTCAGGTATAAACTCCCTGTAAAGTTGATTTGAATAATTTCGAGGGAAAAATTGTTCCGGAGCCGGGTATCGAACCCGGGACCTTTGGTTTAACATACCAACGCTCTACCACTGAGCTACCCGGGAACTCTAACCGACACCGATCCAATTTTTCCCTCTATATCCACAGACCTCAAAGTGGGCTGACAACCGTCAAGCAACCGACTTCGAGTGCACACTGACTCCGTGTGACTTAAATTGTGGTTTTTCTGTTAACGAACAGTGACGTGTATTATGCAAATCAAGATTTCAGGTATAACTCCCTGTAAAGTTGATTTGAATAATTTCGAGAGAAAAATTGTTCCGGAGCCGGGTATCGAACCCGGGACCTTTGGTTTAACGTACCAACGCTCTACCACTGAGCTACCCGGGAACTCTAACCGACACCGATCCAATTTTTCCCTCTATATCCACAGACCTCAAAGTGGGCTGACAATCGTCAAGCAACCATCTTCGAGTGCACACTGACTCCGTGTGACTTAAATTGTGGTTTTTCTGTTAACGAACAGTGACGTGTATTATGCAAATCAAGATTTCAGGCATAACTCCCTGTAAAGTTGATTTGAATAATTTCGAGGGAAAAATTGTTCCGGAGCCGGGTGTCGAACCCGGGACCTTTGGTTTAACGTACCAACGCTCTACCACTGAGCTACCCGGGAACTCTAACCGACACCGATTTATTTGTTTTACTAGTTGCTGAAAAACTCGCTAAATTCCTATTTGAGCAATAGGAAAGTTAAAAGAATTTGTGAGTCCACACCTGTGGAGTAACGGTTAGCGCGTCCAGCCGCGAAACCAGGTTCGATTCCCGGTCGGGGCAAGTTACCTGATTGAGGTTTTTTCCGGGGTTTTCCCTGAACCCAACATGAGCAAATGCTGGGTAACTTTCGGTGTTGGACCCCGGACTCATTTCATCGGCATTATCATCTTCATCTCATTCAGACGCTAAATAAACTAAGCTGTTGATAAAGCGTCGTAAAATAACCTACAAAAAACATAATTTGTCGCCGAAAAATCTTTGAAAGTCGCCAGATTTTAGCGACAAAATCGCTAAATTGGCAACGCTGAATGGAACGATAATCAACAATATAGTAATTAATATGACCTTACGCAATGTGTTTTACTGGCTTAAAGATTCGTTACCTAACGACTGAATAACTTAGGCTATTTATTGGATTGTTTTCTTGCAACCCAACATAACTCTTACGTCTTTGAAGACGTGTAACCAGAAGAAATAAGAAGCAAATAACATGCATGAAATACATTATATAATAGCTAGCACTATAGCGTCCGTGAGTTACGGCGAGACTTAAGGCTGGTTCACAGTAAACCGGGAACGAGAACCAGAATGAAAACGAGAAGCAGAGGACGAGAATATGAAAATTTTCGATTCACAATAAACCGAGAACGTAGACGACTATGCATATCGATATGCATGTCAATAACGATATGTAAAGTCGATATTACGCACTCTGATGTTATTTGTGTATAATTGACCAATGGCGTTCTCTCATGAGTACAAGGCAGCCAACATAAACACAGGTTAACCAACTTCAACTGAAACATTTCATTAGGTACGGTACTATAAATATGCCCATGCATCTTTATTATCACAACCTATTTTAAGTCTACCATAACGTAAAATAATTAGAGAAGAAATATTTGTAATAGAACAAAAATGAACACAACAGTAGTTATTGAATTGAAGCGTGAATATGTAGTGTGTAATACAACCAATACAGTAATAAAACATGATTCGCTTCCGATCGCTGTTCAAAGACGCAGCTATTGAAAGCCACGTATTCTCCTTCATTTTTTCATCTTTATACGAGGCGCGCCGCTTATCGTAAACGTGAGGATTTCAATATTAGAATCTCGCCAAATAAAACTTGCTCCATGATGCACAGCACAGAACAAAATAATGCATAGGTTATGTCACGGTCTTCTTGCTAAAAAATATACGACGACAAAATAGCTTTTAGATGGCAATAGAATGAATCTAGTGGGCTGTGATCGGAAACGTGAACGCCAAAGTTGAAACTTGGCCAACTCTCCGTTCCCGATCCCGGGCTCCGGCAAGCTTTTCGTTAATTGTGATTGCTCACATTTAAATGTGTACATTTTAACAATTTTACCGTTTTCGTTTTCGTTCCGATTCTCGTTTCCGGTTTATTGTGAACCAGCCTTTAACTGACTCGCGGGAACGATTTGTAATACCTAGTGAGCTTTGTGGTCCTTCGTGAGCATTCTCTTCGATGATGAAAATGTAGCCTGCCTGTAGAAATTTCAGTAATTTCACTTCTTTTTAGGTAATAGTACGAATAAATCTATTGTGGTCTCATTGCAGGCGGATTTCCTCTTTCCTTTTCCCGTTCTCCCCCGTTGAATCAACAAATCGTCTGTGAATAATTTGTCCATGCTCTCATCCGTTAATTCCGGTTAGAAGAAAAACATAAGGTGATCGTTATTGCAAAAGTCACGTCCAAACGCATGTGATAAAAGAAATGCTCTTCGAAACGTACCCAAGTTGATATGCTCTTGTACACAATTATTGTCATGCGGCTGAAATTTTATTTTTAAAATGTTGGCGAAAGAATTTCGTTCATAGTTTTCTGCCCAAGGGCAGGTACTTCAATGAAAACCGAGAATTCTCCAATCTTTCCTATTTTCCGCCTTCCTCTTTGTCTCCGTATATGACCCATATATTTTTATGTCGTCTATCATCTATGTGTAAATCAAATTGTTTTTACCAAACCATAGGAATAATTCCCGGATTCAACTGTTGACATTGTGGAGGTGCTGTGGACACCGTGGAACGTGGAAATTGAGTTTGTTTTATTACTCGTAGCACACGAAGTCGTATTCATAGACGAGACTTTGGACCAAAGTTGATTTTGGAAAGTACAAAGTCGCCATTTTCCTATTCACACTCGACACTTTGACGAAAGTAAACTTCGATCGTGACTTTACTTCGAAGTCGCCGAAAATCTAGGCTTAGACTGTGACTTTCGTTCGTGGACATAAGAAAAATGGCTGATATTTAGGAAATTGTTATATTTTTCGAGACGATTGATAACATCCAGAAAATTATTGAAGCTCCCCATGTTTCTCGGCGTATTATTAGACATGTGCAAAACTCTATTAAATTTTAAAGAGATAATGAATTCAAATCAAGATGCAGATTTGAAAAATAGACCGTATTAAATAATATTCACATGTTTCAACATGCACTGATGAATAACAGAATAATAAAAAAGGATTACCTGTTCCATTAATAATACTCTTATTTCACTTCGATATTGCTCTATGGGTATAAGGATTAATGGTTTACTATTGATTTTGTATATTTAATTCTACTCTTTATACGTCTTCACTAGTTCTAGTAGCATGTCTCTTTCATAATCTGTCATTGGTGGCATCTTCTTATCTTTCACGTCTTCACAATTATTTTACATTGAAATAATTAAAAAATGCTGCAACAATCGCTTAACGTCTGCCGATGTTCAATTGTTTCACTGATTTGAGACTCAAAAGATGGCTTTTATAGTGACAGCAGCGAATAGGGATTATAAAGAATGGACACTGAGCGAATTTTCCTGTGTTTTGTTTCTCTGTGCGCCAGCGGCTAGTTCCACTTTCAAGCGCTAGAGGTAGTGTAATCGAGCATACGCTAAGAAAATAATTGAGAATAGAATTAAGGCACAGGATCCAAACATCGCCTACCTTATTGCATAATCCGGTAACGCTTTGCTTCAAATAAATTCAAGTTAACAGCTTTTCCTTATTTCTCAGTGACGAACTAGTTGTAATAATAATATTTTATATTTCAGATATCATAAATTATATTATAAAATAATATAATACATTATAAAATTAAGTATCGAATTCGTTTAATATTTGTATATAATATAGTATAGGTATATGGTTTTACTTCTCGTAAGAGTTTTGTTTTTCCATTTTCAGCGCTATCAAATCATTACATATTTTAATTGTTATTGGGGTCAACGTCTGAACTCTCATTATAAAGGAACTCTAGAGTCTAGACATTACAGTTAATGAAGGATTTATTATTTTATGGATCCAATTTATTTTATTTGAGTACATAATTACCTAGATGTATTAATTGTATGTGTTATATTTCTGCTGTGTCGACTGCTAGCTGGTGTGATGTCAGCGCCAACTCTAGGGAGAAAGCAGAATCTGACGCTCTAGCTGGCTTGAAGGTCATTGAAATCGGTCCGGCTACATCAAAGGTACCGACGCGAAGTGTCCATTCTTTATAATCCCTATTCGCTGGTGACAGTGCCTACTCTACTTCAGCTATTCATTAATTTAATTCGTTTAGGAGGCCATGATTGTGATTGCCAACATTAGAACAAGATCGTCAGATCTCGACTTACTAAAGTCAAAGTCAAATTCTCAGAAGTATTGTCTATGAATAGGACTTTTAACAAAGTTAAACTTTACTACGAAAGTCGACTTTGGGAAGTCTTCAGTCAAAGTCTCGTTCATGAATACGAACCTTAGACATGGCCACTAACACACCTGATTTATCTTCCACACGTATAACCAATACCTAGCAAAAAAACTAATTTCCAACAATTTCAGTTGTTGTCAGTTTTGGGCTCCAAAACTGACGAGTTTCGAGAGAATGATGCAGTATGAATGAAATGTTGCGAAGAGGAATTGATAGACCGTGACAACTTAATAGCGTCTGTAAAAATGTACGTCTGCACAAGTCATTGACCTGTACTTAAAAGTTCCTTGAATAACACACTAAAACTATCGTCGTGTTCTTTTCAAAACTGTTCTCTTTTCTGTTAAATGCCCTCTAGATTAATTATTGTTGACTGAAACGGCATCATGCTCTAAGTTAAATCAAGACGATTATTATACAGGGACATCATTTTATTTTTACTTGCATTTTTATTGTACCTGTATTTCTGAATGTACTTCACTCCCACCCCTTCACTAATGTCCTTGCTCCCGTCAGACACACAAACTTACGGCCGCTGTTGCGTTCGAAGTCTTCAAGCAGTGAAGTAAACACTGCAGTGTATAGTGTGTTTCAAAAATATGGTTGCGTTTTCTATAGAAGAAAGAACCTATATTAAGAAATTATATTGAAGAAACGATAAATTCAATTTCAGAGGATATGATTCGAAATGTTTTTAATAATATGCGTAAAGAATTGAAGCCTGCATTGTAATGAACGGCAACCATTTTCAGCAACTTGTTTAAAAATTCAGATTAGCTTATTTTGAATTGAGGTGGCTAGAAGCAAAGGAATGCTAGTGACATTTGTAATAACATGAGTTAAGTGCATCCAGTGTAAGCTAAAGTATCTAAAATTGTAGTGGCAAAGGGATATTTTAATCGCACCACACATTAAAATTTAAATAAAAATTTCACCGGTTTTACGAAAGCTTAAATATTTAATCCCCATTTTCTCAAAAGTAACTTAAGTGCACTTACAGCTCTTTACTTATGACCCCCTCAATTTAAATGCACTCTCTATATTGTATGTTAACATCAATAATTAATATGCTAAATAAAGTAGACATTACATAACGAACATAGCCGCCTGAAAAGTTGAGTTTTTAGAAAAAAAAAATGTTACTACTCTACTGTATTTTGATAAATTCCGTAAAAGTGATGATCAAACTGAAAATCGTAATATCGTATTTCCCTACAACATAAATGGATACACTACTTTTCTCTCCTCCTATACCTAGTAAAATGATTTGTTTACATATTGCACTAGTAACATCAAACTTCTGTAATGGAAGGGGGCAACAGTGTTTCCGAGTATAGTCAGGTTAATGTTAAAAATGTTGGTAAAAATAAAGTGATGTCCCTGTATTTATAGTCTTTATTTTCCTTTCCGTTTCCGCGTTAGACAGTTCCGCTAAATACAGGCAGTATTCTATAGATGTTAATTCACTGAACCAGGAAAAAATCCCTTATAGACAGTCTTTCGTTTATCGCAGGTATAGTGAGGATCACGTAAGAGCAGTTCCTAAAAGGCTCATTTGGCCGTCTCTTCAGTGTTGCCAACTAATACCAGATATCACCAAAGAGGGTAAAATCACAATGCTACGTGCTAAAATAATAATAATAATAATAATAATAATAATAATAATAATAATAATACAGTAGTAACAATAACGATGTCTTGCTTATTTACCACATCTCATCTTTATGTTGCGAGGTGTTACCTAAATGATTCAATAATTTGTTTATGAAATATATTTTCCTCCTGGACTTCTCGCATATTATGTTGGTAATTAGGAGGAATTAGTATTATCTAATAATACAATTGATATTGTCAGGCAACATGAAATTTATTGCTTTTACTAAAGAGTTTACGATTCATGAGATCTAACCTAAAAATGTATTTACTTACTTGCATTTTCATCAGTTTGCTTTACTGTAAACCGAAATCATTGCTGCCAACATAACAGTTACAAAATAACTGCCAGTTGTAGTATTTGTCAGTATCCGAAATCACTATAATCCACTAGCATATGTAGTAATAGGGGAAAAATGGTTAGGTTTCACTCTTAGGGTATGAAGTAAGCTGATCAGGGCTATACCATTACAGACATGTTTTACTGTGTTACGTAGAAACGAAAAGATAGAGGTAGTCTCAAGGAAGACATTTTAAGGAGAAATTAATTAATTTTACTCTTGGTTAGGAATTTTACCAAATGACAACCCTGGCCGGTCAGAACGTGTAATGAATGGGTCGCGCAGAACATTTCATTGTAGACCAGTAGTTCCCAAAGTGTGGGTCGCGACCCCTAAAGAGCTGAGGATGGTCTCGACATGGTTTCCAAATAAAACAAAAAAGCCTTATTAACAAACATTTGTGTTGTATTTGGAAACATAAACAATATTGAACATTAAAATAGAAAAATAGGTTCAATTGTTATGAAGAAATAATACAATTATATTCCCGTCGCTCTAATTTCCGGCAGCCAATCACGTTGCAGGTCGGCTATGTTTAAACGTGTGCGTCTTGTGATTCGCTGATGAAGATGTTAAGCATTTCCTAAGGCTGGATAAATACTTAATATAATCGCCCGCCACTTTGGCTCTTTCGTTGGCCTTCGCAGAAAGCACACGAGGACGTTATTTGCCGCTCAATTATTTGCTGAATTACAATGCGTTTGATTTATTATCATAGAAGCTACGACATGATAATGTTTAACGGTGTGGCAAATAGATCTCTCGTCTGGTAGCTCAGCAACGAAAGGACAGAAATGGCGAACGGTACTACCTACCTAGACTTTATAGAGCCTTGACTTCATAAGACGTAAGCAAAGAGGAGGAGTCACGCCGGGAATAACAGCGTCGCGACTATAATGTAGTAAATGTGTCTGTTTTTGAGAAAGTAACTTCTCAAATCTGAACTCTAAATTCGATGCACACACTGATATAATTTTCGATTTTAATGAGATTTTTTGCTTTTGTTTCGACGAGAAACTTATTTTACATACATAAATACGAGTTTGCAAATGTTATATAAAATTTAAGAGCTTCTTTTGCAAGCTCGAAGTATTCTTGCGGTCTTTTGATCCAAAACTGATCTAAGCTCTGCGAAAGAAAAATAAAAAGATAGTTTCAACATTCCGTCGGTCGGTACAGTACATATTAAAAGTGACTCTTTCTTTAATATTTCTTTAAACTTTCGGCCAGTTGAAAGAACTGTCTAAAAGCAGATTGATTATCTTCTTTGTGGCTATAATATTTTGTCTGGGTGCATGTAATGTTTACCTTATCATAACTAATATCGAGTGAATCTTAACATTACAACTAGACAACGTTGCTTAAGCGCGTATGGTTCGAATTGTTCTGGGCAGCTAAAAAACTGCGAGCTGCATGGAATAAGTTGCATGAGAAGGGGTAAAGTAGGCGAGCTTTGATAATAGTACAAAGAAAGCTGCCTTTGTGCTCGCTTTTGAGGTCGAGGGGCTTGCGGAAGGGAAGAGTCTCAACAAAGATCCTACGGTCATAGTGGTATAGCTTTGTATAGTTCGTTTAATTCCTCGTGTGCAGTTCGATGACGTCTTTGAACGCCTACGTAACAGATCTACGACTTTTTGCCCAAACAACTCTTACTATTTCCATTCACATGTTGTTTAGTTGCCACATTCCTAGCGACCCTCGACCGCTCAGTGACTCCTGCTTCAGTTTATTCGTAAATATGGCAACTCTGTCTCCACGTGTAGATGAAGGGAAGATGCCAGTTTTCAAAACGAGGTTTGTAATTGATTGTAATAGGCGAAGACAAGATTTCTATCGTAGTAAAGAAAGATTTTTATTTATGACAGCCAATTGGTCAGAGACGGTAGAGGGCCAGTTTGCGAAGTTTTCTGTGAAATTACTCTCTAGGACATACCTGCAGTCACACCTGTGGAGTAACGGTTAGCAAGTCTGGCCGCGAAACCAGGTGGCCCGGGTTCGATTCCCGATCGGGGCAAGTTACCTGGTTGAGGTTTTTTTCCGGGGTTTTCCCTCAACCCAATATGAGCAAATGCTGGGTAACTTTCGGTGCTGGACCCCGGACTCATTTCACCGGCATTATCACCTTCATCTCATTCAGACGCTAAATAACCTGAGATGTTGATCAAGCGTCGTAAAATAACCTACTAAAAAAAATACATACCTGCACAAACAGCGCTTAACGAGCGCGCGCGCTCCTTCGGAGGGGGAGAGCTGTATTTACCGCTAGGCGATTTTTATTTTATTTTATTGGGTTATTTTACGACGCTGTATCAACATCTAGGTTATTTAGCGTCTGAATGAAATGAAGGTGATCATGCCGGTGAAATGAGTCCGGGGTCCAGCACCGAAAGTTACCCAGCATTTGCTCGTATTGAGTTGAGGGAAAACCCCGGAAAAAACCTCAACCAGGTAACTTGCCCCGACCGGGATTCGAACCCGGGCCACTTGGTTTCGCGGCCAGACGCGCTGACCGTTACTCCACAGGCGTGGACCCGCTCGCCGAAACGGAGAGGAAGATACGTCAGAATGATATAGACTTGATATAGGTAGAGGAGAAGGAAACGACCACTCAGTTATCTAGTGGAGTGCAGTGTGTAGACCTATTCTCAGTAACTGTTTCACGTTGCTTACCTACTGCTACAGTACAGTATGGAACATAACATTTAACGATTTAAGGCTGGTTCACAATAAACCGGGAATGGAAACGACAACGAGAACGGAAATATTTAAAAAATGTATTTAAATGTGAGCGTTCACAATTAACTATTGTGAACGCTCACCTTTAAATATACTTATTTTAACATTATTTCCGTTCTCGTTTTCGTTGTCGTTTCAATTCCCGGTTTATTGTGAACCGGCCTTCACAATTCGAACTTATTGATCTTCAATGTGACCTAAGGGCTAAAGATCGTTTAAATAATACTACTAGCCTGGTTGAGTTTTACAAGACTGAACATTAGCAATAATATCCACGACTACACAGCCTGGCTGTGAAAATGATTGCTATGTTTGGCTCAGCATTTATATTTGTGAGCAACTGTTTTCTATAACCAACTTTAATAAAGGCAGACATCGAACATCTGTAACTGATGTTTCATTACGATCAGTAGGCTACTGTTCCTTTCAGCTGCCAACAGCATAAAACCTCGTTTTGATGTACTGATAAATAAACATATAACAAAATGATATTGTACATTTAAGTAGCTGTAGAATTTCTATTATTTCTGTAAAATAAATATTTCTTTATTAATTAATAATAGTCCAAGATAGTTTTGCAAACACTGAAAGGGAATTCATTTCATAAACACTCGTAATATTACTTCCTTTTGTGTATGTTTTGTACGAGATCCACCCCTTCTTCCAGTCCACCCTTATACAGAGCGCAGCTAATAGGGATATCCTGAATTAGCACCAATAGATAGCGCACGTGTACTATGAGGGATGCGCTTTGCGTGTGCATTTGTTTTTCGGTATATAAACATTGAGGATATACGTACTGTATTAGTATATTAAATACTCTTAAAAACAACTAAAAACGGCAAATTTTTGTTATGTTCCTATATGTAAAAACCAGGGAAAGCTTTTTGTCTTCAATCAGGTCCCGAAATATTCTGAATATATGCTTTAAATCTTTAAAAATATAAGTAATAAAATTGGTCCTCGAAAGTGCTACCTATTAAATAAAAGTAACTACTTCAAGTAAGGAATTGTTGACTATAGTTTCATTTTGGAAGAGGAAAAAGAAAAATTAATAAAAACATATGCAACCTCGACAGCGAGCTATGTTAGCTTAGATTATATGCAGTAGTTGTAGGAGTCTCCGAATTTTACGCCTGCAGTAAACTCTCGATAAACTGGAATGTTTATTATCCAGGACGATCCCTAGTGAAATCCATTTCGTGAATAATGTTTTTAATGTACTGTACCCTAATTATTAGAGCCATGTTTTAAGTTCAAATTTTCAAAATCATCACACACAGTATTCGAAACTGCATGTCCTTAACCTACAAAACACACTACTAATCGTGATACTGTTGCGTTCATAATCATCCTATTAAAAATTGCATTTGATCTTTCTGCAACTACAGAAAAAATACAGAATTCAATCTCGATAGTCTCTTCCCTATAAAAAAACACATTGGTGGCTGCATATCCTGTTTTTAGCGTACGGTTTTTAAATACTAATTATTAGGGAGGGCAATATTAACTTTCGACATATTTCCTATTTTTTTTTATTTGTGCATATTGTTCTCAGAGTTCTCGTTTAGGTTCATGAACATTCAATTTACTCGTATTTATATTCTGCATACTGCAGATTTCCCCACCCATCTCGGGGAATCGCTCAATATTATACAGGTTTACGTTATTATTTATTGTAAATTAAATTAAATTATGAGGTAAGAAAATATTGAATTATATTAAATTATAAACAGAATGTTGAAAACTATAGAGGGATTAGTATCCTCAACACATGTTATAAGATATTTAGTAGGATTTTAAATGAAAAATTAAAAAAACATGCTGAAACTTTCCTTCTGGAGTGTCAAAATGGCTTTAGAAAAGGAAGGTCATGTGTAGATCCATTATTTAGTATGAAACTATTGTTAGAAAAAAGAAGAGAATTTAATTTAGAAACCCATATAGCTTTTATTGATTTTGTGAAAGCTTTTGATAAAGTCCGAAGAGACCTTTTATTCGACATATTACAAGAAAAAATATTCCAAATTTGCTATTGCAAAATATAATAGAAATCTACACAGACAGCAAAATAAGTGTCAAATAAATAACTGTATATCCGAAAGAAAATTAGTTAATAATGGAGTTCGACAAGGTTGTCCACTATCACCAACTTTATTTAATATTTATATAAATGAAATTATTTTAAAATGGAACCAAATCTACACATCAGGAATCAAAATAACCAGTGCTCTAACATTAAATACCTTACTCTATGCCGATGATCAAGTCATAATTTCCAGTTCAGAGGATAATTTACAAAGAGGATTGTATACATTAAATAAAATATTAAAAGATTTTGGGATGGAAATTTCAGCACAAAAATCAAAAGTAATGGCATTTTTAGGACAAGACCCAGTCAGAAGTAAGATAATACACAATAACCAATGCCTCGAACAAGTGCAAAATTTCAATTATCTGGGTTGTGAAATATCTTATCAAAATGAAAAAGATGTGAACAAGAAAATTACCAAATTTACACAAATTCTAGGAATAATAAACAATGCATTAAAAGCTAAATTAGTACAAAAATCTACAAGAATAAAAATATATAATACATTAGCATTACCCACCCTTTTATACGGAAGCGAGATTTGGTCATTAAAGAAAAAAGACATGAACAGAATCAAAGCAACGGAAATGAAATTTTTGAGGAGGACAGCAGGATTTACTCTTTTAGACCGAAAAAGGAATGAAGAAATTTTAGAACAATTATAAGTAGAGTCAGTAGAAGAAAAAATCAGCAGATACAAATTCAATTGGCTAGATCATGTAAGAAGAATGGAAAATTCAAGAATCCCAAAAATTATGATGCAATATAAACCTAGAGGACATGGTCGACCAGGAAGACCTTTAAGAAGACTGCTAGATGGGGCCGAAACAGGTCTACAGAGGCCTAATTCGTGAAGGATAATGATTAAATTATACTAGGTTATACAAAATAACTGTAAATATAATTTTGACACACACAGAAAACCAACAAGCGGGAAAACGTAATCAACTGAGGCATCTGACAAAACATAGCCCTACAACATGTTGCGCCGCATGCGCCATCTGACGGTAAAACTTCGCGTAAGATATCCCTATATCTGCATTCCGCTCATGAGCTGTGAGCCGGCTCGGAGAGCGCAAACCTTGTGCAGGCCTGCTCTAGGAAATTGAACAGAGTTCAAGCAAATGGGAAAGCAGTGAGGGTTTAGTAATTTTCTCCACTTCTGACATAGTTCCAAAGCAGTTGTCAATATTTATGTCCTATGTTTACTGCCCATATACAGGAATTTGATATCAAAATTGCCCAGTCTAAATACTGCAGCTATATAATTTAAATTTAATTTAATTGAACAAAAACACGTCAGTTTAGATATTCAGGGGGCGGGGGGGAGTTTAAAACCAGTCTTCATTTCATATTAGATTTCACCTCCAGCTACTCTACTTTGAAATTGTGATATTAAGGGGGTGATGGGTGAAATTTCTATTTTCTACATTTTTAAAACTACGCCCTTGATTTTTGTACACATGATCACGGTGTGATAGATAATGATGTGGTGAAGTTTATTTCTATGAGTGAATTAGTTTCCGAGTTATTAACAAAAATATTCTGAAAAATTTGCATATTTCAAAATGAAATGTGTAGCTCAATTTTTAAGTAAAATTTTTTAATTTTTTTTTCTTGCAAAACCAGTGGCATATTTAGAAAAACATCACACATCAGTTTTCCTATATCTTTATTATAGAACTAGCCGTACCCGTGCGCTCCGCTACACCCGTTAGGAATAAATATAAAGTAATTACATAATTAAAATAGGACATTTGATCCAGAGAACATTCGTGTTTGGTAGAAGGATAAATCGTTTATTGTGTTACTTAATTTAAATTGTATTAAAAAAATTAAAATGCGATCATTTTGATTCAGAGACCATTCATTTGGTCATAAAAATTATTTTAGGAAATACAGGAAACAAATGTGCATAAGAAGCTATTTTAATCTTACCTGTCCTCGATTCACTCAGAAGTTACTGTAATAACATTATAGCAATATGTTCATCTAGAGAAACTACACTTTCCAATGGTGAATTAATAATTAATTATACAAATCGGTTAATTTAGCGTCCGATATTACTTTATACAAACACAGAAATATTCTCTGTAGGCTACCGTATGTTTCATAGCTTTCGATTGTTGCTGTCCAAGTCCCCTTATAGACGAAGTCATTTGTTTCTTAATTCATTACACGGCCTTAGATGACAGTTATTTTAATTTTAAAACTCATTTATCTCATTAAATATCAGTCCTATCAAAATTGTTCAAGGAATAAAACTTATCGGAAATTATTTTTAAAGAAACTTTTGTTATGTAACATTTTTCACAAAAATCAATAATAAGCGAGATATTTCGATTTATTTAATTCAGGCCCCCTTATAACCCCCCTTTTAAATAATGTATTTTGAATGCCATATAGCCTAAAATCTAAGTTACAACGAACTTAATTTATATTCCAATTTTAATCGAAATCCGTTCAGCCATTATCGCGTGAAAAGGTAACAAACATACAGACAGACAAACAAAAATGTCAAAAAAGCCATTTTCGGTTTCAGGGCGGTTAATTATATATGTTAGGACCAATTATTTTTGGAAAATCGAGAATTATAAGAAAAATTTCGGCTACAGATTTATTATTAGTATAGATAGATAGGGAGCAATTTTTATAACCACTGCATATCTAAAAATATAAATTTTCCATTGCCACTATAAATATTTCATTTTTTATTTCAAAAAGTATTCATTTCATCATAAAACCCATGCGCTATTTTGTTAATCATAGTGTATAGAACATGCAGTAAAAATTTCATGTTCCTAGCATCAAAATTATAACAGCCTTTATATTTCGAACCTGACGAAATGTGCTGAAAAAAAGTGTGAGGAAGCAGCTTGTAAAATTGCATGTAATTGAAGTTCAAGGATGCAACCATTTTTATACTGCGTAATTTTTATGCTTTCGAGCGCCGTAGAGCATTGGAACTTACTCAACATATAAATAAGAGATTGTTGATTCATTTTTACGAAAATGCAATTTTTGACTGAAAATAACCGAAATTTCACCCGTCACCCCCTTAAAATTTGAAAGAATATTCAATTGTTTGTACGTAACTTCTGTGGCATCTTGAATTGCATCAAGAACTCTATTCAACAGTGAAATACAACGTTGGTAAAACTGTTGTTAATAAGAAAGTGTTTCGCTACTTATTAGATGTGGAATATTGGGAATTCCTTATTTGGCCATAATCTGAATTCAGCATTGCTCTAAGCTGAGTATTTTGTCTAACCGTTTAGTATTGCATAGTATTTCTTAAGAATGAACATTTTACTATTAAGAGATAAGGCAGATAGTGTCTAATTAAGTTTTAACAATATGTGTGTGGAAAGTATGTTGATTGGACAAATGCCAGCAACCAAATCTAAGTTCGTGACCCCGGTCTCCTGATTCTTGAACTACTCTTAAAGAGGTCATGAAATTGAATAAAAACACATGGAATTGTCTTGTAAGTCAGTTGAGAAGGATCACATGGCCGCCACACGAATTAGGTGATACCCACCCTCTTGGTTTGGAATGAGATTTATGATTCAATTGAAGTGCCTACACGTTGCAATGCAACACTGTTATTCTCAGGCATTGTGTAAATGGAAGTAATGCAACGTCGTCTTGGGATCAGATTTAGTTCAAATCAACCAGTGAAATTTGCTTCGTGATTTAGAAGTGGAAACTTTTCATAGAAAGGCGACTGATCTACCGACGGGTTTAATTTCTTCTTCTTCTTCTTCTTCTTCTTCTTCTTCTTCTTCTTCTTCTTCTTCTTCTGCTTCAAGCTGTCGATATTTCTTTTTCCAGTGGGTACATAGTCAGCGATTATTTTCGGAATTCTATCTTGGCTCATGCGATGTACGTGTTCTGTTTATACTCATCTACAGTTTCTACTGTTAACTTTTAGATTGTTTCTTATTTCCTCATTCCTGATGTGATCCAGTAGAGTTACTCCTACTACACTTCGAAGAAATCGCATTTCAGCTGCTTGTAGTCGGCTTCTAAGGTCCAAGTTTCACTCGCATATAAGCCCGTTGGTATTGCCATAACTTTATATAGTTCAATCTGTGTGTCTTTCCTTATTGTATTTCGGAGTGTTCTTCTAATGGTCCCACATATATTATTAAATTTGGTAATTTTATAATCACTATCTTTTTCATGAGTATATGATAGACGGCAGCCAAGGAAGTTAAAAGTATTAACTTGTTCTATGATATAGTCTTCCACTACTACCTTTGATCTCACCACCTTTTGCCCATAAATGCCATTACTTTTGTTTTTTCTTTCGAAATAGTTAGATTCATATCTTTCGTAATTTTACATAATTTAAATAGTCCCCTTTTGTAACGTTTAATTTAAATTATTAATTCCATTTCATTGTATGAAATGAGGTGCTTATTTTCAAAGCGACCCTTGTCCATCCCCATAACTTCATGGGATATCCGAAAAACGTTTTTAGGTCTAAAATTTATTATCAGCTAGGCAAGAGACATTATGAAACCAAAGAAGTTGAGTGCTTTTATACTGGGATCATGAGAGTCTTTGATTCCAAAGCTGGGACTAACATTGTGTCGCAATTTTGCTGTGGACAGGAGTCAGTTTGATTCCAATAGTCACTTTTAACGTAAGATTTTAGTAGTTTAAAGGCCCATTCACAGTGAAAATTAAACATAACCGTAACATAAACACAGAAGTTTGCGCCCAGGCTACCAAATGGGATCACTCACAATGATTCACATAAGCATTGACATAAACATTACTGTAAGACGTTAACATGAAAGTTTGCAAACTCCAAACTTTCATGCTTATGCTTACATGATTTGCAAACAGAACACACTCGTGGAGCGCTGAAGTATACGACAGAATATGAGGAAATGGCGTCGTTGTTATGTTTCCATGGTTACCAAGTATGTTTGCGGTTATGTTTATGTTCCCATCGTGAATGATGGTATGACTTCTTGATTTTACCGTAACGTTTATATTCTTAAGTTAACGCTTACGTTATGTTTAATTTTCATTGTGAATGAGCCTTTATATTTGAAGAATGCATGGGCAAAGAAAACTCATTTTAGTTATCAGGTGGACAAGAGACATTTTGAAAATGAGCTCCTCAAATATGTATGTATGTATGTATGTATGTATGTATGTATGTATGTATGTATGTATGTATGTATGTATGTATGTATGTATTAATTACACTCAATAATTTCAATAATAATAAAATACAGTCATAATATTAATAATAAAATAATAATAGCAATATATAATATTAACAAAGAGCATCCTAAATTAAATGAATCACTTAATATAACATAATTAATTAAAGTAAATCTAATTTATATCTTAAACTGTATAATTGCACAATTCATGTATTCTGGACTCTCGTGGACAACTTCATTTCAGCAGCAGACGAAAACCAACCTTTTGTATTATGTCATTATGGTTATATTTTACCCTTAGGGTATAAAATAACAAGGCCCGGACTATATTTGAATGAACCTTGTTGTAGTCAGCCGGTGTGGATTTGGGAATGCGTCTAGCTTGAAGGTTAGCGCAATAGAGCTACAGGTCGCAGTGCTGGGCCATAATGCCCCTCTCCCGTAAATTCCATATTTGAAAGTAACAAACATTAAATACCAATTTTCCGTCATGAAAACCTGTTTGTGTTTAATAATTATTCTTGTGAAATATAACTATAGCATGAATTTTGAGGACGATTATGTTGACTATTACACTTTTACTACGTCACACTACTTTTGACCAATAAAACGGCACGAAAGGACGTCTTTCAACCAATCATGGCTGCTTATCGCACAATTTTATCGCGTCCCTAGCATTTGTTTAATTTTATCGCGTCCCTAGCATTTGTTTATTTTTATCACTACCCTAGCATTTGTTTCTTTGTTTGCCAACATTTGAAACTGCACTGGTTCTGGACGTCAAAAAACAGAAAATTACAAACCGCTCCAGTCGATGCACAGCACTTTCAAATATGACTCGCATTGGCATTCAAGAACAAGAATTAATAAAGATCACTGGTCATAGCTATGCATCTTCCCTGAAACCCTATTTACAAATAAATGAAGAGCACCATTCGGAAATCCTGAATAAGTTGAGGGATACACCATGTACATCACCGAGTTCACTTTTTTTACGCACACGTCCAATATAACATCAACTGAACCACCAAACACTACTTTCAATAATTGTTTCTTTTAAAATTATTCATGTTTATTTTTTATTTCATCGTTAATTAAAATGTTTCTTGTTTATTTCATCATCCCTAATTAAAACTTTTCTAACACTTGTTTATATTATTTAGGTTATGTTATAGCTTCTGCTATATGATATAATGAATTGTCACGTATCAGAGATTGTTTAATACTAAGATTTATTGAAAATCATCTGTCAAGTGACGTTGATTACTGGGATCGGGATAATTGAAGTGGAATGCAACTGTTTTAATAAAAATGAAACTGAATCAACAAAGCCTTTTTGACCAGTTAACCGTCCACAGAGGTCAATGAAGATTCCATAGTTGGCACAACTGATACCAAGAAAATAGCTATTCATAACACACTACTGCCATCTACTAGCGTAATATTTATAATGTTGAGATGGTACAAATTTGAAGACAGTTTTGTATTTTCCTAAGTCAATTAATATTTTATTGTATTGGAGTATTTCGTTACTTCTAATCTTTGTATACTTTCTTCTAATCATGTAATAGTCAATTAAATCCCACTCGAGTTTTGATTTTCTCTAGATAAATCAAAACTTCTAGTGAGATTACTGTTGAAAAATTGACCAACATAAATGGAAGGTCAGTGGTGTTTTTTAATTTTTATTATTATTTTTTTTTTTTGCTGTTGCTAAAATTGAAAATGAGTATTTTTTACCCATCTCATCTCACAGGGAACTGGAGTACCTGGAAAAAAGCCCATATTTTGCCTGAACCAAGAAGGTTGCCCAACATAAGTTATAAATTCAGGGTAGAGCGGGATTTGAACCCAGGCCCCTGACTTAAAAGCCCAACGCTCTCTCACTGAGCTACGTGTCGGTTTTAAATTATCACACTAAATTTGTCCAATATTTTATAAGAAATTATTGTACACGGACAGACATATGCACAAAATCATTTTAGTTATTAGTGGCACTGGAAATTTCTATTTCCACGAAAATCTCTAAATTCATTTTTTGCAGCATGAAAATACTTTCCCTAATGAGAAAGTAAACTTAATTATTGCGAATTGCAAACCCGGCCCAGGTCAGTGGCATTTAAATGTGCTTAAATGCGACATGCTCATGTCAGTAGATTTACTGGCATGTAAAAGAACTGCAGGGACAAAATTCCGGCACATCGGAAGCAGTGAATGGAGACTAGCTCTTAAAATGACAGCTAATGTTTGTCCGCTGCGTGCTATACCAGGAAGGTCCCGAGACGGAAACCACTGTCGTCGTTGCGTCAGTGAGATTGAAACTCTTGGCCACGTTTTGGGTGCCTGTCCTTTCAGCGAGACACTGCGGAACTCTAGACATCACAGAATCAGGTCCATGATTGCCGAAGCCTTGAGGAAGAAAGGTCTCACTGTGCACGAAGAAGTCCATGGCATCTCTCAAGAGGGATCCTGTCGGCGAATTGACATGCTTGCCATTCTACCATTCTCTACATCCGCCTACATTATCGACCCGACAGTCAGGTTCGAGGCACAGGAACAACAGCCCGCTGAAGTCCACTCAGAAAAATGCAGAATTTATGAGCCCACAGTTCCATTCTATTTGAAGAAATATCACCTCACCTCCATTGAAGTAGTTGGGCTAATGGTTGGCTCTAGGGGCACAATACCTCGCCTCTTTGCCAGTTTCTGCAAGAAGTTTCAGCTGAACAACGACTTCATTCGTGATGTTTCCCTTACTGCTATCAGAGGATCACTTGCCATTTTAAAATACCACCTGTACTTTGTTTCCTGACAAAGGAAGAACTTTTGTTTTAACGTCTAATCCGTTTGTTTATTATGTTTAGGCCTGTTACACGTATGCTGTTATCATACCTGTACTTAATTTCCCTTTTTTGTTCGTTCCCCACATTTCTCTTTTGTGATCTGTTTTTGTTTTCACTCTGTGTGTTATGCTTTGTCCAATGAGGCAGTCCCGTTATTGGGAAAGCTGAAAGAGTGTCTTTCTTTATATACAGTATAACCTAGGCAGTTGCGAGCGTCGTTAAATAAAACATAACTTCACTTAAATGAGACATTACGTGTCATCTTTACGACGCAGATCTTTTCTCGCGTGAATAGTGGGAGTTAGAACTTATGTGGATTGGGGCTGGAGTGGACTAACTCATAGTGTCCTATGCTATTATATACCAACCAAGTAAGAAGATCTGGGGCAAGAACCGTTGCAAAACGGCTACAGCTTTACAGTTTTATAGAATATGACTTGGACAAATTTTTACAGTATAGGCCTATAGTAAAAAATAGATAGTAGTCAACTGTGCTTTGTGAAAGTCGCTGTAGTTTTTTCAACATGCTATCATTCTAGCACTGTTCATTTTTGTATAGTAGATATCATCATCAATCATCAATTATCATCAAGGCATTCACCGATTGGTCCGTTCCGTCCCCATTGAAACGGTATTGGTCTAACCATCCATAGGCGATGATACGGGAGGGCAGAGAGACCAATGCCCCCAGATCAAAATTATGTAGGCTACTGTCTCTTTCTCTAGCATTAAGTAGGAAGGAAGCATAATTCTGTGGAGTTACAATAGGTTTGTTTGCAAATTAATATAGCCTACCAATCAACATTTATGTAAACGTTACGTTTATAAATATAGGCGTTCATTATGCGATTTATCATGTTTGCAGTGTGGGTAATACTTCTGATTGAGAGTCTGACTGATATGTAGGCCTAAATACTTATATTATCAGGCAATACATCTCATCGTAAATTGTCAAATATAATGTGGGTCAAAAGTCGCTTTCCCCAGTATTCATTCTTAGGTTTCATACTTGTACGAATATGGGTTGACAACCATATTCGTGCGTAAACTGTTTTTGTGCGAGATCGTGCGTATTTGCTTGGTTTCCGCACAAAACCAATCCGCGGAAAGTCTAAAATTCCACATTCAGTATTCCCAACCTAACACACACAACAATTTCCCTCTTCTTACCGCTTAAGTGACATATTGATTTTACTGCTTTAGGCTTTTAACATATTATTTTTAAGAGACGTTCAATATAGTAATAATTATAAATTGGAAACTTACCACTGCAATTTCACCTAAATTGCACTGTTAATTATTGTTTTTAAATATTTGCAAAAATTAAGTAAACTCTACAACTCCACTAAAGTTACTGCATTCGTGATGCAAGTAACATTAAGGAAGCCGTGAAAAAATCAACAAGATTCCAGACTCATCATAGACTGGGGAAAAAAAAGACAGACGTATATCACGGCCTGCTGAAGTGTAGTAAACACAGAAAACATTTTAAAACAACAATGTTGAAGATAGATATTTTTGTTTTGCAAATTTGCCGTCATTAAACAGAAACCAAGATGGAGATTTCATTGCAACTAATTAGAAATTCCTCTTTCAGGTATGTAATAACAAAGTTTCGCTTTTTCAAACTTTTCCTCGAACATGAAAACTTCAACATACCGCTCTTGTAACGCATATTACTATTTCCGATGTCATGTCATGTCTTCAGCCTATACAGCTGTTCATTGCAACAAAATTAGTGATACTTAAAGTACACCGTTCATTTTTATTTAAAATTTATCAACATTTTCTACAAAGAAGAGAATGAGAGAAGTCACTTTCGTAAATGTGTGTTAATTTCTGATTGTTCTAGTCACTTGACTATACAGGCCAATGTTTTGACTCACCACCCTGAGTTGATGTAAACAACACGATTTGTATAACACTCGACGTAGTTAACTTCATAAGTTCGGTGTCCGAACTTCCATCCTAGTGATGAAGCATCCTACATAATGAGTGATGGCACAGCTCTAGTTCATACCTCTTACAGTCTTGTTAGCAGTAATCGACAATATTTGATGTAATTGACTTTTGCTGTACTAGTTAAGCAAAATACTAGCATAGGTTTCAGAGGAAATAATGAATTCCATTTTTTAATTATTTATGTATATGTATGTATTTGCCTTTTTATGAGTTTAGGCACATTCGTGTGCTCATAGTAAGACTGTCTTATTTATGAATTAACTTATTTTATCATCTTATTGTGCCCCTCCAAGGAAATATTTCAATTTCCGCATTATGTAACCATGTCACTTTTTGTCTGCCCACATTTCTCCTTAGAGTGACATATTTTTGGAATTCTATGATCCTCCAGTCTTTCCAGATATACAAGCTATTTGTTTGTGTTTTATACAGTAGACAATTCCCAAATTTCAGGACGTGCCTTTTTGTCCTCAGTGAAATGTGGAGTGTAGAATCGGTAGCGTTATCTAGGGTGAGTTGCGTGTTATATTGGCGTGATTAACACACCTTTTGACGCTTGCTGGTTCGTCCTTGCGTCATATTCGCCGGTATCTTCACGTCGTGATTATACACTTGTGAAATTTGAAGTTGAAACTCACACGCATGAAGATAATACATAGCGACTAGGATAAATGTACATTGCATAATTTTCCCTTTCTTCGTTGTGGTCATGATTAGAGAGCGAAATTTTAGGCCCTAAAATAGTCTCTTAAACTCCTTTATTCAGGCTCTATAAAATAAAAAAATAGGCCTTTTTTTGTTAAAGAATGTCACTAATATAAGATTCATCATTTATTTCATGTAAAATTTTAGTATGAAAGGAAACTTCCACATATTTCACATTTTACAAGGGTACACATGCATACTGGTTTGGAATTGAACGGGTTACATCAGCTTCTTGTCTATGCGGATGACGTGAATATGTTAGGAGAAAATCCACAAACGATTTGGGAAAACACGGGAATTTTACTTGAAGCAAGTAAAGAGATAGGTTTGGAAGTAAATCCCGAAAAGACAATGTATATGATTATGTCTCGTGACCAGAATATTGTACGAAATGGAACTATACAAGTTGGAGATTTATCCTTCGAAGAGGTGGAAAAAGCCAAATATCTTGGAGCAACAGTAACAAATATAAATGACACTCGGGAGGAAATTAAACGCAGAATAAATATGGGAAATGCGTGTTATTATTCGGTTGAGAAGCTTTTGTCATCTAGTCTGCTGTCAAAAAATCTGAAAGTTAGAATTTATAAAACAGTTATATTACCGGTTGTTAAGCATGGCTGTGAAACTTGGACTCTCACTTTGAGAGAGGAACAGATTTTGAGGGTTTTTGAGAATAAGGTTCTTAGGAAAATATTTGGGGCTAAGCGGGATGAAGTTACAGGAGAAAGGAGAAAGTTACACAATGCAGAGCTGCACGCATTGCATCCTTCACCTGACATAATTAGGAACATTAAATCCAGACGTTTGAGATGGGCAGGGCATGTAGCACGTATGGACGAATCCAGAAATGCATATAGAGTGTTAATTGGGAGGCCAGAGGGGAAAAGACCTTTAGGGAGGCCGAGACGTAGATGTGAGGCTAATATTAAAATGGATTTGAGGGAGGTGGGATATGATGGTAGAGACTGGATTAATCTTGCTCAGGATAGGGACCAATGGTGGGCTTATGTGAGGGCGGCAATGAATCTCCGGGTTCCTTAAAAGCCAGTAAGTAAGTACACATGCATACACGAAATGAAGACATTCTGTCTTTAAGTTAGTGTTTTTCATTCACCAATCACGTTTCCATAGTTTGCTTCACAGTATATGATCAGCACCTATTGTGGCTATTTAGTGATAAAAAAATGGAAGAGGTTGTTTAAGAATAATTTTTATCAAAGTGGATAAAACATTGTACGATGTACTTATCGTAACTTCATAATACAATACTCAACAGGTTACCAAACTCGTGTTGTAAATGTTACGATACTCTTATCGTAAATAACTATTTTAGATGATAATGTCCCCCCCCCCCTACTTACCTTGTTGTTTACAAGCTTCGTAAGTTGACAGTACTGTTGTAACTACTTACCGCACTAGAAGGAACTTGGAACTTTTATTCAGAAAAATACACATTTCCACATCTTCTTTAAGACTTTCCCAGTATTAACTTAACGCAACCGATCCTCTATGATTCTTCATTCTCTTCATCTACTAAATTCTCTACCAATTCTTTTGCCATAATCATTAAATGATTACATAACTTCTAATTAAACTCATGTATTGGCCATATTAATACATATTTCATTACCAGAAACAACAATGACTGTTTATACCGAAACAATAGAAATATGCGTTACAAGAGCGGTATGTTGAAGTTTTCATGTTCGAGGAAAAGTTTGAAAAAGCGAAACGTAGTTGAGCTTTTTTAATTTCCGAGAACTGAAAGAAAACATACCGCTCGTGTATCGTACATTATTTTGTGCGAAGATCGTTTATTACATACCTGAAAGAGGAATTTCTAATTATTTGCAATGAAATCTCTATCTTGGTTTCTGTTCAATGACGGCAAATTTGCAAAACAAAAATATCTATCTTCAACATTGTTGCTTTAAAATGTTTTCTGTGTTTACTATACTCCAGCAGGCCGTGATATACGTCTGTCTCCCCCCCCCCAGTCTATGATGAGTCTGGAATCTTGTTGATTTTTTCACGGCTTCCTTAATGTTTCTTGCATCACGAATGCAGTAACTTTAGTGGAGTTGTAGAGTTTACTTAACTTTTGCAAATATTTAAAAACAATAATTAACAGTGCAATTTAGGTGAAATTGCAGTGGTAAGTTTCCAATTTATAATTACTACTAGGGCCCGGATTTCGATGACTTTGCATCTTTTTTCTGATGATGCTAGGACAATGCTCTATGGAAGATAAATGTAGCTCATATCATCTTCAGTGAAATTAAACCAATTTGATGGGTCATTTTTTATGCATTTTTGGACACTTTTCTCTGATAGGGCATTTTTTTACGGATTATTACTTTCTATTAGTCATATTTTAAGAACAAATCTGGGTTGTTGTCATTTTTAGCGATTTTGATTGCATTATTGTTAATATTAGTAAAATTATGTTTCTGAAACACGAAATCTATGAATTCTTGGAAATCTGTTGCATTGTGGCCTCCCCTATTCATGTTCTCTTAAGCATTTGGACTCGTCCAACTAACCGGTCATGTCTATTTTAAGACAGACTTTGTCCTCTAAAGGAATGTGGGGGTGAAATTACCTGCTTGAGGTTCGCACTGTCACGGGTTCTTGTGTACTGGTTACAATTCAGTCATTCACAGAGCGGAAGATAGTCGTTTAGAGTTACTGAAATAATATTTCTATTTTGCCATGCCGAAATTAAAAACAAGCAATTCCGCGAAATTAAAACAGTTTGTATCGGAGTATGTCGACACTGTATTGTCTAGGGATGGTACTATACTGTACTGTAAAATTTGTGAAGTGACGTTTTCAGCAGAGAAGAGATTCACCGTGGACCAACATGTGAACAGAGAGAAACATAAACGCGATCTTCAAGCAGGAGAAAGAAAAAAACAACAGATGCTTCTCGGGCAGTTCACTAGTGCAAACTCAGCGAATTCAGTGTTTTACGAAGAGCTATGTCAAGCTTTTGTCTCGGAAAACATCCCATTGCACAAACTCAATAATAATGTCTTCCGAGATTTCCTGCAGAAATACACTGGAAAATCCATCCCAGATGAGTCGACAATTAGAAAAAATTATATTGAATCATGTTACAACAAAACTATTGATGCCATACGAGCAAAACTGGACGGGGAAAAAAAATCTGAATCTCAATTGATGAGACCACAGATTGCATGGGCCGCTATGTTGTAAATGTAATTGTTGCGGAAATGAATGAAGAAAACAGTGGTGACATTTTCCTTTTAAATTGTGAAGTCTTGGAGAAACTACACCCTGGCGAGTAAAAGAAACCCTGGAAAAAGGTGTTTGTAAGTTATTGTAATGCAGTGTTGAGTGATAAAGTGTAAGTGATATTGCCATATTGCGCAAGGAGGTCGACAAATAAAGGTAATTTTTAAGTCATTCTTTTTTATTTTAGGTCATTTTTAATTGATTTTAATGTCATAAAGTCATCATTTTAAGGTTATTTTTTAGTATTATTTAGGTCATCAAAATCCGGGCCCTAATTATTACTATATTGAACGTCTCTAAAAATAATATGTTAAAAGCCTAAAGCAGTAAAATCAATATGTCACTTAAGCGGTAAGAAGAGGGAAGTTGTTATGTGTGTTAGGTTGGGAATACTGAATGTGGAATTTTAGACTTTCCGCGGATTGGTTTTGTGCGGAAACCAAGCAAATATGCACGATCTCGCACAAATACACATTTCCACATCTTTAAGACTTTCCCGGTATTAACTTAACGCAACCGATCCTGTATGGTTCTTCATTCTCTTCATCCACTAAATCCTCTACCAATTCTTTTGCCATAATTATTAAATGATTACATAACTTCTAATATTAAACTCATATATTGTTCAGATTAATACAAATTTCATTACCAGAAACAACAATGACTGTTTACACCTAAACAAAATAAACTACATACTGCCTTGGGAACGACGTTACAAACATCATCATCATCATCATCATCATCCTTCACGAATTAGGTCTCTGTAGACCTGTTTCGGTCCCATCTAGCAGTCTTCTAAAAGGTCTTCCTGGTCGACGATGTCCTCTAGGTTTATACTGGTTCATAATTTTTGGCATTCTTGAATTTTCCATTCTTCTTACATGATCTAGCCAATTTAATTTGTATCTGTTGATTTTTTCTTCTACTGACTCTACTTCTAATTGTTCTGAAATTTCTTCATTCCTTTTTCGGTCTACAAGAGTATATCCAACTGTCCTCCTGAAAAATTTCATTTCCGTTGCTTTGATTCTGTTCATGTCTTTTTTCTTTAATGTCCAAATCTCGCTTCCGTATAAAAGGGTGAGGGTAATGCTAGTGTATTATATATTTTTATTCTTGTAGATTTTTGTACTAATTTAGCTTATAATGTATTGTTTATTATTCCTAGAATTTGTGTAAATTTGGTAATTTTCTTGTTCACATCTTTTTTCATTTTGATAAGATATTTCACAACCCAGATAATTGAAATTTTGTACTTGGTCGAGGCATTGGTTATTCTGTATTATCTTACTTCTGACTGGGTCTTGTCCTAAAATGCCATTACTTTTGATTTTTGTGCTGAAATTTCCATCCCAAAATATTTTAATATTTTATTTAATGTATATAATCCTCTTTGTAAATTATCCTCTGAATTGGAAATTATGACTTGATCATCGGCATAGAGTAAGGTTACAAACAAATTTATGCATTATTATGCATTATTCAAAATTAAAAACAAATTTATTTAAATGACGATCGTCCAAAAAATAGTATACAGTACACATGTGTTAAGTGCGTAACAGAATCTCGAAAACTGAAAAAGTTGGGCTTCGTCTCGTTTTTTCAGACTGTTCCTCGATTCTGCTATAGTGCACTTACCACACTTGCATCGCAATGTAATATTCTGTACTGGTATTAGAAATGACCGCGTATTTTCACCTAAGAGAATATAGTCAATTCTCTCATCCACTTCTTTGGAGTAACGGTTAGCATGTATGACTGTGAAACGAGCGGGTCCGGATTCTAATCCTGGTTGGAACAAGTTACATGGTGGGTTTCTTCAGAGGTTTTGCCTCAGCCAATTAAAGCAGAAATGCTGGGTAACTTTCCGCGTTGGATCTGAGACTCATTTCGCCATCATTTCTTCACATGCGACCTTTGATGTCTGAACTTAATTCTTCCTGTCAACATCTAAGTCTCCCTTGTCCAGTTGAACTTCGTAAATCTGTGCCTAGTAAATTAAGAGAGGAATTAAGAAATGCAGGTTTCGAATCTTGGAAAGTAATGCCTGGAAGAGGCACAGGTGTAGAATTGCACAGCCAAGTACCTAAAGCCAATGCCTGGATTTTTAATAAGTCTGGACTATTTACATCTGAATGGGTAACCTGCCTTAAAATGAACGCCAACTTAGCAGCAGTTAGAGGAGTACCTGGTCGCTCTTTGGACGGATCCCGGTGCAGACATGGATGCCCGGAGACTGAAACCCTTGCTCACGTCCAAGGTCAGTGTAACAGAGGTTTACTCCTCCGAAATGCCAGACATCATCACGTTCGATCCTTAATTGCAAGTGCTTTGAAAAAAAAAGTCTTGGATAGTAGAAGAGGAAGTCTTTTGCCTTGCTACTAATGGCTCCTCTAGGCGTATTGACATCATAGCGTATTCCCAGACTACCAAGAAAAGATATATAATTGATCCTACTATAAGGATTGAAACGGGGAGTAGCCAGCCGGAGGATGTGAATCAAGAAAAGATCAACATTTATCTGCCAACAGTTCATTACTTCAAAGCAAAATACCAGCTTGAAGATATTGAGGTGATTGGTCTTCTTATTGGAGCTCGTGGTGTGATTCCCAAGTTCTTTGAAAGCTTCAGGAAGGCTTTTGAACTACCACAGACACTTACTACTGACATCATAACTTCAGTTTTGAAACGCTCTTGCCAAATTCTGAGTCATCATATTCACTCTGTTTAATTTCGTTTTCTTCACTTTATAATTCATATATGTTTATTTTAATTTTCTGTCAACAAATTTATGTAAACATTTAATATTGTAAAATTCATGTAGGAGAGTATACTGAGTCCTTCTGGGCTACCTCCAATGGGAGGCAGTTAACAATTTAAATTTTTTTACCATAATCATTACCATAGTCTGGGTTAAGTTAACAGTGCAGTGTGCTGTATATGGGTCATTTGCAGAATTTGTCTAACAAATGATGTCCATCAATTCATACCCTTCCCATTATTGCATTTATAACGATAGAGTTATAAATTCCTAACAGCGAGTAGTTTCAATACTAATGTAGTAAACCTCACAAGAATTATTTCCTTCATGTGAAAGATTTCACGAGAATAAAATAAATTTTAGTGTCCATACTAGTTAAGTATTTAAAACGGAGCATGATTATGTCCAAAAAAAAAAAAAGGGTTTGTTTAATAATGTAATTCAGAAAAAAATTAAGAAAGATTTGATATTATCAAAACTTCTTCATTTATGTCTGAGTTTATATTTTCTTAAATATGATTGCATAATTACTCTAGTCCAGTAAATCAGTCAGGTCTGTTACACCATTCTGTTCCTATGGGTACACAGTTGAAAAAGAAATCCCACAGATGTCAGCACGAGCCAGGATGATTCACAAAAATTATACAGGGCATATCAAAAGTCCGGTAACACTTTCAATATTTTATTACACAAAAACTAGTACTAATGATAGCACTTTCAAACACACGTCAGTTTAAAGTCAAACTCTCAAAGTTATTCAGCCGCTTAATTTTCAGCGACGAAGCGACATTCCATACGAGTGGGAAAATTAACAAGCACAACTGTCGTGTTTGGGGTACACAGAAACCTCACAGAATTATTGAATGTTTTCTGCGCGTTGTCACAACGAAAACTATACGGACCTTTCTTCTTCATTGAGGCTACTGTGACTGGACATTCATATATGGAAATGTTGGAGAAATGGTTGATGCCTCAACTTAGACAAGATCTTGATGACGATTTCATCTTTCAGCAAGATGGGGCTCCGCCACATTTCCACAGTGCAGTTCGAGCTTACCTGAATACGGAGATATATGATCGTTGGATAGGACGTGCTGGAGTAAGGGACAGATGTTTCATGACATGGCCACCAAGGTCACCCGACATAACTGCATGTGACTTTTTTCTATGGGGGTAATAAAGGACCGTGTGTTTGTACCGCCTTTGCCACGTGATTTAGAGGAACTAAAAACCAGAATTCGAGAAGCTGCCGCCACGGTCACAGAGGATATGTTGAAAAGAGTATGGGAAGAGTTTGATTATCGTTTGGACATCTGCTGAGTCACTCGTGGTTCACACATTGAATCTCTGTAAGGTGTAAAACGAACTTTGAGAGTTTGGCTTTAAACTGACGTGTGTTTGAAAGTGCTATCATTAGTAGTTTTTGTGTAATAAAATATTGAAAGTGTTACCGGACTTTTGATATGCCCTGTATATATGTACAAGATCACGACCGATCGGCGACAAAAATCATTCACAAAAAAACGCAAACCTTGGGCTGTGGTGCAAGTCTTTGGGCTCCTCCTCCGTGAGTGAAAAAGGATAATTTCTCTCGGGAACGAGTGGAACTCGTGCTATGACTATGCTTGGGTTCATATCCCGGATAGGCTGATTACCTGTTTTTTATTATTATTTTGGATTTCCCTAACTGTAAAACATGGCGAATCCTCAAACTCAGCTCTCTCTCTCGCCTCCATTATATAATTTCTGCGTATTTCATTGCTTCTCACACATCAATAACCGGACTGTGTGACACTCTTGCGTCACTCAACGCATCGTGATAAGCTATATCGAGATGAAGGAATGTGTCTTCTTTAATGTTCCATTTACTGAGAGCTGCAGTGAAAACATTCCTTGACCAGTCAGTCATTGACCGGATCTTGGGTTTAGTAGGTTTCTGCCACTGTATGTCACACAGATGATATATGTCTGGCTGCACCAACTGCTTAAAACATTGTTATCTCTGTTGCCATAGAAAAAAATCGTACAAAACGAATAAAAACAAATGAAAATGCCGATGCCTATTTAACATATAAAGTTGAAGGCCAAGTCTGATCATTACTAGTCGTATATTTCCTTTTGCGTGTTACAACACACTATGCTCAAACTTGTTCTAACAAGAACAAGAATTTACATCTCAAATAAAAAAAAATCTTATATGCAATGTAATACGTACCGTAGTATAGATTTGTTAGTTTTTTGTACACGGAAATACACTCTCCTGTATACACGTCAGCGATGAATACTTGGAAAAGTAAATGAAAATAGATTTCCACTTCATACGTTAATCATTTATCGCCACTTTAGAAATCAATGGTCGACTTTCTAAGCCAGTACTGTTTGCTAGAGTCCAGATTCTTATGAAATTACATATCTATTCTTTTACATTTATGGCCGGTTTTTCCAAGTATTGTTAGAAAATTTAACGACTGTTAAACTCTAAACAGTTCGTTAATTAATAAAATTGTATGTTTTCAACACCAGTTTGGCGGTCAGCGCGTCTGGCTGCGAAACCAGGTGGCCCGGGTTCGAATCCCGGTCGGGGCAAGTTACCTGGTTGAGGTTTTTTCCGGGGTTTTCCCTCAACCCAATACGAGCAAATGCTGGGTAACTTTCGGTGCTGGACCCCGGACTCATTTCACCGGCATTATCACCTTCATTTCATTCAGACGCTAAATAACCTAGATGTTGATACAGCGTCGTAAAATAACCCAATAAAATAAAAAAAAAAACACCAGTTTAGTTTAACAGATTGTTAACAGTTTGTTAATTTTAAATGTAGGATTTCGGGCAGTTAACTCGTTTAACGGTTAGTTAAATATGGCGGATGTCTCCACAGCTGTTCGAACAGAAGTTGCGAAATTAATATTTTGTGTCTCTCTGTAGGGAATGTTTAGCATATGACTGGTAATATAACATTTAAAAAATACTATGGACTGTTTAAATACATCAGTGTTATTTTATTTCTTTCGTATTTCGTATCCATAATAGCAATGAGGAAATATAACATTACTTTGTAATTATTATTCAGCACGTCACCTACAACTTTCATTTGTCAACTGTTTGTTTATGGAGCGTGGCCTACTATAACAGGTTGTCATTTTATGCAAGTTTCATGACTCACTCTATAATATAGAATTTAAAGACTAAGCCTACCTTTTACATCCATCAAAAGACTAATTAAAAATAAATATAAAATCAAGCAAAACCAAGCTCTATGTACCAAAGCCAAAGATAAAAAATGGAGCATTTTAATAAAAAAAAAAACAAATTATTCCAGAAATCCCACGTAAATCTGCAGTAGCAAAATTCAGACTGCTTATAGAACACGATTATTTGGCCAAACACTTGAATAAAATAGGAATTTACACAAATCCAAATTGCCCTCTATGCAACAAAGAAGAAGAAATGACTGAAGATCATCTCATAACCTGTGAAGTTCTACCTGATGGATCCACCACAGAGAAATATTGGAGAGCAAGAACGCTAATGGCTTCGTTGCCAAAGCCCGGCATTAGATAACAACAACAACAACAAGATTAATTTTAGCCAATCAAAAATTGTCTTACATGTGTAGAATCATTACCAACTGCTGTTGAGTAGTTAAAATAGTGCTAACAGACGTTATAGTTAAGTGTTGGTTATCTTAAACAAAATTATGTTGAACAAATGCAAAATATATTAACAAAGCGTTAAAAATAAATAGACTGTTAATTTAACATTCGTTAAGCAAAATTAAACATTACTTGGACAAACTGGCCATTAGACGTTTAAAAGGTAAGCAAGTTATATGCCTCATGTATAGGAATGTGTACAGCGTTAAATTGGCATTTTCAGTTACATATGAGGCGCCTAGTTCTATTACGGCCCTAGGCACAAAGCGGCAGTTTGGAGAAAAATTGAGTTTTGTGAAACTTTATTTATTTACAAATCATCAGACATAAAGTGTAGAAATTCTATAAAAAGTTATTGAAAGGATACCCTAATTAATATTTAAAGAAAAAATATATGAGTACATGTTTCATTATGAAAAAATTATGTAATTTCAATTCCAATTTTATGTACAGTAGTGGCAAAAAAACCGGACCGACCCTTGTAGCTGATTTCAGAGCCTTGTTCACTCCAGAGCACGATAGACTGGTAACTAAGACTTTTGTGATTAGGATCCTGCCTGGGAAGGAAACTTTTTTTTTTGTTCCGTATTCAAGTTTATTCCCAATACTTTTCGATTGCAGCGATATTTTACTACTTAATTAACTTATTATTCCCAGAACATGAATTTTACCACAATCGAAAAGTATTGGGAATAAATTTTAATAAGGAACAAAAAAAAAAAAAAAAAAAGTTTCCTTCCCAGGCAGGACTCGAACCACGAAAGTTTTAGTTACCAGTCTATCGTGCTCTGGAGTGAACAAGGCTCTGAAATCAGCTACAAGGGTCGGTCCGGTTTTTTTTTTTGCCACTACTGTATATATAAGTTTTCATTGTGAGTTATGAATTTTTCAAACTCAATGTTAGGAAAAGAAAATTACAATAGTTTTAGTAACTCAGGTAATTTAGTAACATGTCTTATTATCGATACACGTTCATCAACATCAGTATCATTCACATTGTTGGTCACAGATTATGAAAAATATATTTTATCTCTCAGGAATAAACTCCCAACAGTTTCATAATACCTCTAAACTTCACAATTTAAATTTCCCTTCAATATGGATATTTTATAGCAAGGTTTCCCAACCCATTTGAGAATATTTCTTTCATCACCATAGGACGACCTCGCACATTCTTCACTAAATTAAATACTTCCCATGATACTTAAAGTACTTTGTAGTGAAACTGATGTTCATGACAAGAAGTAAACTTTATCGTTGTTATGTTTATGTTGGTAGCGCTGGAAACAAATGAAATTCAAAATATACATTTTGTGCTTTGGACCATTCTGGAACTGAATTTCGAACAAGTTTCCAGGAAGATGATTCTCAATTATTTTAAATTTGTGCTAGGCACTAATGTAACACTAAATTGAAACGACATGCAATAACTAAAGTAATTTCCATCCTGTGTTTTAGGCCCTTATGGTACTAAGTGCCTCATATGTTTACATATTTCACAGGCTGTTACAATGTTATTTTTTGTATTCGACAGATCATGGAGAGTATAAGGGTACAGTACAGTACATCAGTTATTCATAGATTTCAAAAAGGCATATGACTCGGTTAAGAGGGAAGTATTATATGATATTCCTATTGAATTTGGTATTCCCAAGAAACTAGTTCGTTTAATTAAAATGTGTCTCAGTGAAACATACAGCAGAGTCCGTATAGGTCAGTTTCTATCTGATGTTTTTCCAATTCACTGCGGGCTAAAGCAGGGAGATGCACTATCACCTTTACTTTTTAACTAAGCTTTAGAATATGCCATTAGGAAAGTTCAGGATAACAGGCAGGGTTTGGAATTGAACGGGTTACATCAGCTTCTTGTCTATGCGGATGACGTGAATATGTTAGGAGAAAATCCACAAACGATTAGGGAAAACACGGAAATTTTACTTGAAGCAAGTAAAGCGATCGGTTTGGAAGTAAATCCCGAAAAGACAAAGTATATGATTATGTCTCGTGACCAGAACATTGTACGAAATGGAAATATAAAAATTGGAGATTTATCCTTCGAAGAGGCGGAAAAATTCAAATATCTTGGAGCAACAGTGACAAATATAAATTACACTCGGGAGGAAATTAAACGCAGAATAAATATGGGAAATGCGTGTTATTATTCGGTTGAGAAGCTCTTATCATCCAGTCTGCTGTCCAAAAATCTGAAAGTTAGAATTTATAAAACAGTTATATTACCGGTTGTTCTGTATGGTTGTGAAACTTGGACTCTCACTCTGAGAGAGGAACATAGGTTAAGGGTGTTTGAGAATAAGGTGCTTAGGAAAATATTTGGGGCTAAGAGGGATGAAGTTACAGGAGAATGGAGAAAGTTACACAATGCAGAACTGCACGCATTGTATTCTTCACCTGACATAATTAGGAACATAAAATCGAGACGTTTGAGATGGGCAGGATATGTAGCACGTATGGGCGAATCCAGAAATGCATATAGAGTGTTAGTTGGGAGACCGGAGGGAAAAAGACCTTTAGGGAGGCCGAGACGTAGATGGGAGGATAATATTAAAATGGATTTGAGGGAGGTGGGATATGATGATAGAGACTGGATTAATCTTGCACAGGATAGGAACCGCTGGCGGGCTTATGTGAGGGCGGCAATGAACCTTCGGGTTCCTTAAAAGCCATTTGTAAGTAAGTAAGTTACAATGTTATAAATGAAGCCAATTATACTCATATTAATATTTTCATAATATACAATATTTTGCCATTGTTTAAACACAAATAATAAATCTAACAGTTTGTAGACTGATACGTGACGCATCTGACACTTCGTTAACGGCAATTAGAAAGGTTGATCAAGTTACAACGGAACAATATTTCCAGATTCGTTTTTCGCGTCTTGAAGTTTGCATTAACAGCAACATTAAATGTGGCTGTTACTGTAAACTGAAAGACGCGAAAATAAAAATTAAATATTAACTAACCAGTGATTTACATTTTTTTTTTTGTAAATCACTAGTTATATATAGCAGTGATTCCCAAAGTGTGAGTCGCGACCCCGCGAGGGTTCGTGTGCGGAGGTGATGAAGAGTCGCGAGATTAACAAAATATAAAAAAAAAGCCTTATTAACATTTATTTTGTATTTAGAAACATAAACGTAAACAACATTGAAGATAAAGATAAAATAAAAAAAATATGTTATGCTCGACCATGCCGAAATGTAGTAATTAAGCCCATACACCTGGTAGCAGCCCTTTAATGGACCTCACTAAAATACACCTATTCATTAAAGTTCAGGTTTTCCATCAATCAGAAAGCAATATGAAAGCGCAAGTATCGATTATTCTCGGATATGCAATCGAAAGACAACTAGCGAAACGTCACGGAGGCTGGAAATCCAATACTGTCGCAGAAGGTTATGTTCTGTTACTATAATAATTAGCGTTAATTGTAAATAATATTCAAATAAATTCAATTTGTCATCTCGTTTTTCAATGTCTGAATCAATTTCAAGGTTATATCAAGATTAATCTTTATTTTACTCTCTAGATTATATCAAGGTCAATGACATTTGTTTCTAGGAAAAAATCAATACTTTCGCGTCTGCGCACAACTCACAATTTACGAGATATTGCACAAGGTCAGTTCCGCTCCCCAGTCAGATAAGAATAACATGAATACTTATGAATAATTTCAAGTTAGAAATATGGTCGAGCATAAAAAGTCGTATGAAACTTGCCTATAATGGTAATTAAGACGCTGGTATGAAAATTATGAACCTCGCTTGCTCTCGTTGCATAATGTACTATTAATAGTTATAAATTAAAAATAATTAATCTATTACACTTTTGCTACGTCATAGTACAATAAAACGGTACGGAACTACGTGTTTCAACCAATCTTGGCTGCTTATCCTACAATTTTTATAACCTTCCTCACTTACTTACTGGCTTTTAAGGAACCCGTAGGTTCATTGCCGTCCTCACATAAGCCCGCCATCGGTCCCTATCCTGAGCAAGATTAATCCATTCTCTATCAACATATCCTACCTCCCTCAAATCCATTTTAATATTATCTTCCCATCTACGTCTCGGCCTCCCCAAAGGTCTTTTTCCCTCCGGCCTCCCAACTAACACTCTATATGCATTTCTGAATTCGCCCATACGTGCTATATGCCCTGCCCATCTCAAACGTCTGGATTTAATGTTCCTAATTATGTCAGGTGAAGAATACAATGCGTGCAGCTCTGCGTTGTGTAACTTTCTCCATTCTCCTGTAACTTCATCCCTCTTAGCCCCAAATATTTTCCTAAGCACCTTATTCTCAAACACCCTTAACCTATGTTCCTCTCTCAAAGTGATAGTCCAAGTTTCACAACCATAACTGTTTTATAAATTCTAACTTTCAGATTTTTTGACAGCAGACTAGATGACAAAAGCTTCTCAACCGAATAATAACAGGCATTTCCCATATTTATTCTTTTTATCACCTTCCTAGCATTTGTCTTTTATTTATTTATTGTTTTACGATTTTGTACATTTAAGCGCAGTTGTTAAAGGCCCTAACCGATGTATTTTAATGCTTTTGTAAATGAAAGAATGTGCCAAATTAAGAATTTAGTGAACGAAAAAAAAAATCTAAACTCTGCGTGGTCTAGTTCCCGAGAAATCCCGGAGTTTTGTGTAGGTTACGTGTTGTTTGCGTGCTTGTTTGACTGTGACGTCATGCTTGTCCATTGTCGAGTGTAAGTTACTGTTATTAACGTATTACGTAGCGTATCTATTATTATAGCTTTTTCCGAGCATGAAGAAAAGAATAGAGAAGAGGAAGAGAGGGAAGAGGAGGAGAGAGGAATAAAGATAGTAAAAGAGAGGAATAGAGATAGGGAGACAATAATGGTTCAATTAGTCCGCAAAACTCTTGCAACCATAAAAGAGATACTAACAAATAGCAAGTCTAAAGTTAAGTTTATGGGGGAAATTTCAGAATCTTTCGAAGTAAAAACAAGAGTAAGACAAAAAGATGGACTCTCTCCATTACTTTTGAACAATGTACTTGAAAAAGTAATACAAGAGTGGCGTAAACAAAAATCAGTCCTCAAAATTAATCAACCAATCACATTAAGCAGAGGAAAATTAAAGAATTTTTAAGTTAAAAAGCTTAAATTTATTTATGGGACGAGAAGACCCTATAGAGTTCCTAGCATTTGCAGACGACTTAGCAATTTTACCTCACGACGTCATAACAACTGAAAAACAGATTGAACTGTTAAAAGAAAAAAAATCGGTCTTCAGATATCCTTCAAAAAACAGAATACGTTACCTGGAAGCACCAAAGTATATCGAAACCAAATATAGTAACATCAAATACCGGACAGCTAGCAGTTTTGCGTGCGAACGACGCTGGTGCTGCTACCTACCTGCCGGTGTAATCATAATCATAATAATCATAATCATTTATTACATCCACTGCTCATATACATGATATGGGACATATCATATTTACAAACTAATACCATAGATCATATATGTAACAGATAACTCCTCGCCACGTTGAAATCGGCAGCACTTTGAAGAGAACAACCGCCAGGATCGCCACCCGTCCGCCGTAAACGAACACGAGATGGCAGCACAGTAGCTAATGCAATTCAAATGAGAATTATGACGTGACTCCTTATGTAACAACTAGATGGCAGCGTAGTAAACCTGACAAAAGTTGTTAACCTCAAAGCCTCCTTATGTAACAACTAGATGGCAGCGTAGTAAACCTGACAAAAGTTGTTAACCTCAAAGCCTATAAGCCCGACATATCTGTTACATATATGATCTAGGCTAATACTTACATAATATACATAAAAGTAATAATTATAATTAAATGCAACACAAATAAAAATATGAAAAGCTTGGAACTTGATTGAAGAAAACCACAGGTCCGTCGATTTCGGATATAAGTTCTGTTTGCAGTATTTCTTGAAGTCAGGAGTCAATTTTAACCATCGCGTCTTTCATGAGAAGGCATACTTCTCGTCAGGATCTGGAAAAGAGGAAGTGAAGTTTTTTGAAGTAAGGCGTTCTTTCTATTCAGTTATGACAATTTTCAATAAATTCATTCATACTGTAAAAGCAGTTTTTGATTAAAATTTTATAAAGAGCTTTCTTAAATTTCTGATGTGCAGATATTTCTTTAAGATAATTTGGTAGGCTATTGTACATAAGAAGACCAGCATGAATGAAACTGTTTTTATATAGAGTTGTGTTAAAACTTTCAATAAAAATATTACCTTTATTTCTTGTATTGTACTGGTGTGTGTCTGAATTTGTAGGAAAGCTATGCTAATTATATTTGATAAAATGTAAGGTTTCATAAATATAAATATAGGGCAATGGCAAGATATGTAATTTTTTGAAGAATGGTCTGCAGCTGGTAGTTTGAGACACTTGAACTATGGCTCTAATAGCTCTCTTTTGTAGTTTAAATATTTGGATTGCATTGGGTGAATTACCCCAAAAGATTATACCATACGTTAGGGTAGAGTGAAAGTATGCAAAGTACAATGTGCGAGCAGATTCAATAGATGATGCTCTTATTAGTAATCGCAAGGCAAAGCAAATTTTACTTAATTTTTTCCCTAGTTCTTGAAGGTGTACGGACCATTTTAAATGTTCATCTAGCCATATACCAAGAAATTTTGTAGAGATACTCGCGAAACAAGCTGTAATCAACTACAATGTATATTGTTGCTGGGCTAGTTAATAGTCTTACAGTCTTACTAATAAACTGTATATAGTTTTTATACGAGACTTATGCAGAGTTGAGACAGAAAACATTACTAATAAACCGTGAACAAGCTATGGACGTATAAACAGGCTGTAACTATACAATGGGAACTGCTTTGCAGTAGTTATATACACGAAACCCCTTGTTTAAGCGTTATATATAGCGAAAAAATGGCCGCCCCTCTAACAGCTGTTCGTATCGACTGTCATTTTATGATGATGGTTACCTTGTAACCACAGAAGAACAAACCAAAGAGCACAGAATAATAAGAATAATATTGCTGTAGCTTGTACTCTTTGACCAAAATGTAGTGTGGTAATCGATTAGAGCCAGTTGTACTATCGATATTTAACACGCCACACTAGAGCCCTCTACCGGATGCAATAGAGAACCTCAGATATTCTATTACCTTTCGTAACGAAGTAATGACGAAACTATGACGTAGCTGTGTAACAGTCATACTGTTATACACGACGTATGTAGTGATTATTAGTCAGGAATTTATATACGACTTATAAACGAGCTACTCATTGTATAAGACAGTTAAACGTCTGTATATAGAGTTTTTATTAGTAAGACCGTTATTAATTAGTGCTGTGTTAAAATGTCAGGGTGTCTATGTGCTGTTTATAAATGCTACAAAATTACAGCATTACAAATTGCTTCAAATCGTACTTTCGATTTCCGACAGTTCATAAAACGTGAGTCAACAAAATTCGTTATTAGGCCTAATGCCTTTGTCTCTGTGTTGATAGAACAATAATAATTAGCTTTTTTATTTAGGCCTAATAAATGAATAGAAGTTCAAATATATTGGAAGTGTTAAGGTTTTAGCAAATTAAGTTTTATTGTTGTCTACATGCCTTTACTAGTAATTATTACAAGCATCAGAATACTACCATTTTTATTTTTGCAGTTGTCAGCAATGGGTATATAAAGCATTATTGTAAATTCATTCCTAATGTCAGAACTGATTTTGTCTCACTAAAGCAAAGAAAAAATATGTAACAATTAATAATTACAGAAAGTAATATGAAATATGCAATATTCTCATAATATGCAGCTCTGATATAAGGGAATAATTTTACATTAAATACTATTCAACATTTCTTAAGTGTTTCATATATTATTCCACATTAGTAACTCACGTTTTAAACAATAGTCCGAATCCCGCTATGATAATATTTGTATGTGTGAACGTAATTCCATCCCCCTCCGCTGGATGTCAGGTCCGGGACATTTCGCACTCACGCCAATGCTACTAGTATACAGCTGTCCGGTATTATTATAGCAAGGTATTTGGTAAAATGAAACGAGTTCCACAATGTAAATACCTCGGCGAAATGATTAGGAAAATGGAGTTGAAACAAATGCGAACGAAATTAGATGCCAAAAAAATGGAGACAGCATTTCAGCTCATTGAAAATATTTACAATAAAAATTGCATATCCAAACATACAAAATTAAGACATTATAAACACGTTTAAACCAGAATGTCTCTTGAAATGTTAATTTTGAATAGAAAAGCAAATGTCCAAAACATTGAGAAAAAAGAATGCAAAATCTTAAGGAAAATTTTAGGCCCAAAAGTCATAGGTGAACAATACAGACATTCATAGTGAAATTAGAAAAAAAAGGGTTAAAATTTTACGGACATATCAAAAGAATGAATCCCGACAGACTCACAAAACAAATAGTTGAATTTTATGAAAATATGAGTGAAGCACAAACAGATACTAGAAAATGGATTGGTGAAATACAAAATGACTTAAAATAGCAGGGATTACATAAGAAGACATCTTAAATAGAGAGATCTTTGGAATCAAAGTTCATAAAATGGCAATTTGACAAAGAGGAAAAACCGACGAAAAAGACTGGAAAAACATGGACTGAAGAGAGAAAAGAAGCCCACAACCAAAGACTGACTGAACTATGGGCAAAGAAACGCCTCTAAGTACTTTGCATAGTGCTAAATGGGCTTATTCGTAACTA
Organism: Periplaneta americana; assembly: GCF_040183065.1. Lineage (NCBI taxonomy): Eukaryota > Metazoa > Arthropoda > Insecta > Blattodea > Blattidae > Periplaneta > Periplaneta americana. The sequence continues at coordinate 10,729,120 of NC_091119.1, read as the reverse complement.
AAATAATAATAATAATAATAATAATAATAATAATAATAATAATAATAATAATAATAATAATATAATAATATGACGGACCCATGTATGTTGGCGCCACTGTTATAAAGACTTGGGGCCGTATTCATAGACATTTTTAGCGCGGGCTTCCGGTGGATGATCAGCGTTTTTCGTATTCATAAACCAGTGTTAGCGATAGAATATGATTTGAATTCTGTACTAGTAACCAGTGGATAGCCGGGGCTAGCTTAATACGCTCGTAGCGCGGGCTGCAAAATGTCTATGAATAGCACCCCTAGTTTTTAACAGCAATGACGCTTACGTGAACATGGTAAGGCACAACGTGAAACCAAAAGTTTGACGTGTGCGTGGCGCGCACTGTCTTGATTTTTAACAGACCGTCATTCTGTGCATCTCGCTAGGAGTATCATGAAATTCGCGCGTTACGTGTTGACATGGACCCACTTGTTGCCTTGTTGGCTGTTTCTTCAAGAGGAGGAGGATGATGAGGTTAATGATTTAAGATTAGGCCTACTGGTTTACTGTGCAAATAAGGGTGCCACAAACATTTTCAGTAAAAGGATAGAGTACATTTCCAGGCATCTTCCTTGGAAATTCTGTTCTTGTACGATTTTTGCTAACGTCATAAATAACAGGAAAACTACGCACACAACCTGTTAATAAATAATTTATCTTCAAACTATTCTTTGGAACTCATGATACAAAGACGAATGTTGTAGGCCTACAATACAACACGATGAAAATCAAACATAACGTAAGCGTTAACTTAAGAATATAAACGTTACGGTAAAATCAAGAAGTCATACCATCATTCACGATGGGAACATAAACATAACAGCATACATACTTGGTAACCATGGAAACATAACAACGTTGCCATTTCCACATATTCTGTCGTATACTTCGGCGCTCCACGTTTTTGTTCTGTTTGCAAATCACGTAAGCATAAGCATGAAAGTTTGGAGTATGCAAACTTTCATGTTAACGTCTTACGGTAATATTTATGTCAATGCTTATGTGAATCATTGTGAATGATCCCATTTGGTAGCCTGGGCGCAAACTTTTGTGTTTATGTTACGGTTATGTTTAATTTTCATTGTGAATGGGCCTTAACATTTTAGAAAATTTCCTGTTATAAAGGGTATGGCTGTATCATTACTTGGGGTCGGAATTATATGCACTATAAAGTAGTATTGCTAGTTCGTATACATTTAACCCTCTCCCATACGCGACTGATATCAGATGTTTTTGGATACTTAGCTGTGGAGTGGGAAGCAATGCTTAATATGTCCGATCACAGAAGCCTTTAAAGACAGAACAAATTTAAGCACAGCGCCTCTTGAAAACTGCTTCAACGGTAAATTGCACGTGTGAAGGCCTAGGCGCGCAGTTCAATAGGTGCCTTCTTTAGGTATTATTTGATATTATTGGAATATTTAAACTTCGTAACGCTATAAACCACGCTTTCTCAACCGTAATGTGCACCATGCTTACTCAAATATAGTTGATGTCATTTCATCATATCATACATGTATGAGGGCAAGGTTAAATATAATATATACGAAGTACCAATACTACTTTATAGTGCATCGTTAAATTCTGCATTACGTAGCGGGTCTTGCTCAGAGTCGCTGCGCAATAGTCACGCGCGTGGCTATTAAAATCAAGCGTTCTAAATAAACACAGATTTTACTTCTGCATATCGCATCACGCTCACTCACGCGTCATTGCGCGGTTGTTAAAAGCAAGGCTTTAACATACCTGAAACTTCTCCATCTCAGCGATCTTCGATTTTATTCATAGGAAAAATGAGGCTATTACAATAAACGATATTTTGAATACATGAGTTTTCATCGAAGTGAGCCTTTAAAAATAAATATATTGTTGTAGTACAGTACCGTCTCAATTTCGTTATCAGAAATGAATTATTTATAGCATTTTAGAAAGTATCACTGTTATTTTGGGGATCTTGACTATTTCATCTTGATTACACAGTTAGCTACATTTAAACATCTAGTATTTGTAATACTAAAGCAAGGAGATGCACTATCACCTTTACTTTTTAACTTTGCTCTAGAGTATGCCATTAGGAAAGTCCAGGATAACAGAGAGGGTTTGGAATTGAACGGGTTACATCAGCTGCTTGTCTATGCGGATGACGTGAATATGTTAGGAGAAAATCCACAAACAATTAGGGAAAACACGGGAATTTTACTGGAAGCAAGTAAAGAGATAGATTTGGAAATAAATCCCGAAAAGACAAAGTATATGATTATGTCTCGTGATGGGAATATTGTACGAAATGGAAATATAAAAATTGGAAATTTTTTCCTTTGAAGAGGTGGAAAAATTCAAATACCTTGGAGCAACAGTAACAAATATAAATAATACTCGGGAGGAAATTAAACACAGAATAAATATGGGAAATTCCTGTTATTATTCGGTTGATAAGCTTTTTATCATCTAGTCTGTTGTCAAAAAATGTGAAAGTTGGAATTTATAAAACTATTATATTACCGGTTGTTCTGTATGGTTGTGAAACTTGAACTCTCACTTTGAGAGAGGAACATAAGTTAAAGGTGTTTGAGAATAAGGTGCTTAGGAAAATATTTGGGGCTAAGCGGGATGAAGTTACAGGAGAATGAAGAAAGTTACACAACACAGAACTGCACACATTCTATTCCTCACCGGACATAATTAGGAACAAATCCCGACGTTTGAGATGGGCAAGGCATGTAGCATGTATGGGCGAATCCAGAAATGCATATAGAGTGTTAGTTGGGAGGCCGGAGAGAAAAAGACCTTTAGGGAGGCCGAGACGTAGATGGGAAGATAATATTAAAATGGATTTGAGGGAGGTGGGATATGATGATAGAGAATGGATTAATCTTGCTCAGGATAGAGACCAATGGCGGGTTTATGTGAGGGCGGCAATGAACCTCCGGGTTCCTTAAAAGCCAGCAAGTAAGTAATTAAGTATTTGTAATAGGCGGACTCAGTAGGGCAGCACGGCGCCAGACCTCTATTGACAAGCAAGGCTTCACGTTGACAACGTCCATGACCTATGTGCGATTCCGAATCTACGATCGTGACTTCCTGAAATGTTAAGGTGCATGTCTTCGCTTTTTGTAGTTCTGTGCTATGGCGTGTTAGTAAATTATATGATTAAACGCAATAGGGCGTATATATAGGGTGAACCGTAAGTAATGTCATTAATTTCAGGGAGTTATTCTTAGAGACATTTCAAACAAAAAATATAAATAATACAATTTTACTCGTTTTTGCTTAGGTTTAGAGAAAAACTAGTTTTGAATTAAACGTTTAGTAGCGTATTTTAAGATAACTATTGACTAAATTCCCAATATCATCGGTCACTTTAATAGAGTAGTGCATTACTTACTTACTTACTGGCTTTTAAGGAACCCGCCCTCACATAAGCCCGCCATTGGTCCCTATCCTGAGCAAGATTAATCCAGTCTCTACCATCATATCCCACCTCCCTCAAATCCATTTTAATATTATCTTCCCATCTACGTCTCGGCCTCCCTAAAGGTATTTTTCCCTCCGGCCTCCCAACTAACACTCTAATGCATTTCTGGATTCGCCCATACGTGCTACATGCCCTGCCCATCTCAAACGTCTGGATTTATGTTCCTAATTATGTCAGGTGAAGAATACAATGCGTGTAGTTCTGTGTTGTGTAACTTTCTCCATTCTCCTGTAACTTCATCCCTCTTAGCCCCAAATATTTTCCTAAGCACCTTATTCTCAAACACCCTTAACCTATGTTCCTCTCTCAAAGTGAGAGTCCAAGTTTGATAACCATAAAGAACAACCGGTAATATAACTGTTTTATAAATTCTAACTTTCAGATTTTTTGACAGCGGACTGGATGATGAAAGCTTCTCAACCGAATAATAACACGCATTTCCCATATTTATTCTGTATTTGATTTCCTCCCGAGTATCATTTATATTTGTTACTGTTGCTCCAAGATATATGAACTTCTCCACCTCTTCAAAAGATGTATTTCCATTTCGTACAATATTCTCGTCACGAGACATAATCATATACTTCGTCTTGTCGGGATTTACTTCCAAACCTATCTCTTTACTTGCTTCAAGTAAAATTCTCGTGTTTTCTCTAATCGTTTGTTAGACTCGTATGCCATTAGGAAAGTCCAGGATAACAAAGCAGTGCGTTATGAAAATAAATAATGGAACGAATTTTAGTTTTGTCCCTTAAATTTGCAGAAATTTGATTCGAACAAATGTAAGTTTTCGTTTCTCAGAGCAATTTTAAAGAGTACGGAACCGTGACAACTCTGTAAAAGGTTATTGCCTGTAGTTAACTGATACGTACTATAGTTCTCGTTCACATGAAGTGCTGGAGGAGAGGACAATGATGTAAACATAAGAATTACGTTTAAAGACAGCTCTGGAAATTTCTTTCTCTTATATAAAAAATCTTGGCTGTCGTAAAAAATCTTAGCTTCTTTTTTGATAATAATCTAAGTTGGAATTTTCAAGTTAAAGAAACGATAAAAAAAATCTGTTCCTCCTTTCACTCTTTGAGTCGCTTGAGAAACTTCTTGCCCCAGCAACTAAAACTTACCCTAGTACAAACCCTAGTAATGCCGCACTTCGATTATTGTGACGTTTTGTTAAGTGATCTAAGTTCTGAACTGTCAGTCAAGTTACAGCGAGCTCAGAATATGTGCATCAGATACGTGTGCAACATCCGACGATATGATCACATATCACCGTCCTTCGCAAGTCTCTCGTGGCTCCGACTAAAAAAAGAACGCAGAACTTTACACTCTTTGTCTTTACTCTTTCGAATTCTGCACACCTCAACACCAAATTACCTTTCGTCTCGTTTCTCTTATCTATACTCTAACCACTACGTAAATACCAGATCACTTATCTGTGGCACGCTAAATATACCTCTTCATAGAACATCTTGTTATTCCTCATCTTTTACAATATCCACCTCGCGTCAATGGAATTCCTTGTCACAAAGTATTAGGGGCTGCAAGACAACAAACACCTTTAAGAACAGCTTAAAAGATAACCTTATTAGCATTTCACTCCAATCATACTGATTTAAAATATTACAGACTACACTGTTGCTTTTTTTCTTTAGACATCATCCTGATTGTGCTGCATTTTCAAAATTGTCTCATAATAATCTCTTTCTATTATCTAATATAATTTGAAATATATTAACATTCTATGTATTTTAGTTTAATTCTGCTACACAGTTTATTTCAGTGTTTAATTAATAGTTCATAGTATTTTGTTGTTTAATTCGTAAATAACTCTTGTATATATGTAACTCTCATCTAAATCAAATTGTTGAATTCTTTGTAAGTTCATGCATATGTATATACACTTTTTGCTGGTTGTGTGGAAGAGAAGGCCTTACGGCCTTAACTCTGCCAGCTAAAATAAATCATTATTATTATTATTATTATTATTATTATTATTATTATTATTATTATTATAAGTTTATTGGCTAAGGCTATGGATCTGCGAAATTTCTAACTTCTACATTTTTACACCACTTCATCTGAAACTTTTACCACATATTTCTTACAATGTAGTCATGTAGTCCCTTTAATATTCCAGTTAGTTTACTTATAATTATTTTTTTAATGCTGAATATAATTGTCCCAATTTTCAAAGTTTACATAATTGGCTATGGCTATGGCTTAACGAACGTAGAAATTTTCATTCTCTTGTTCTCCTTTTCCAAGTCCTTCACACCTCTACACCTACCTACCTTGCCTCCCGTTTCAGTTACTTGTCATCATATCATAATCTCTTCACACACACGCAAAATAGCCTCATACTATCCATACCAACACATAAGACATCATCGTATTCATCATCATACACAATCTCGCTCTCGCGCTTGTGGAATACCCTACCCAGTGACATCAGAGACTGTCGGAATTTAGTAGCGTTCAAAAGCAAACTTATTAAGCATTTTCTTACTGCGTAGAGTAGGTTTAATTTTTACTTAGTTAATAAAAAAAATTCTCTCTTCTTAATTTTTACAATGAACTGTCTAGCTTTTATTAGTCTGTTAATCTTTTAGTACTTTGATTTTTATTGTATTTGTAAATTCAATATTAATTGTAATTATAACTGTAATTGTATTCTTTATATTGTAGTTGTAATCCCCTGGTAGAGGAGAAGAGAAGGCCTGATGGCCTTATCTCTACCAGGTTAAATAAATAAATAAATAAAATTTTCCTTTAAATTTATATTTAATTTATTCCTGATAGATGTATGTGAAATGTAACAAACGATTTTCATATTTTTGCAATTACTTTTTGAGAAAAAAAAAGTACCCTTTTAGTTGTTAATTTTTCAATTTTTTAAAACTTATCACGTTTTCAACACATGCTGATTTTAATACTTTCAATAGCAGAAGAAAACATATTATGTGTCAGTTTACTTCACATGCTTTTGTGGACTTCTGTGTAAAATTTAACTGAGATTGGAGGAAAAACAAGTGCTGCACATGACTATAATATGATTTTAAAATATGTTTTCTTTGTTTCAGTATAGCGCCTTGGATACAAGTCCGCTCAGTATATATGTGATGCACCCATTTTGGAATCGTGTTGTAGAAGTAAGTACCGATATACAGTTTGAAAGACGAAATTTGCATGCTACTGGACCATAATTAACTAATAACAGCTTACATAATTATTTTTATAGTTTTGAATGAAGACAAGTGGGCTAATGTTTACACTTTTAAATAATTGGAAGAAGACATTTTTGGAATTAATTTAGTATAACTGAATACTCAATTTCGAAAAGGGCACATGTCGAATTTTTTGGCTTATCGGTTTTTTCACTGATATGTAGGGACTCTAATTACATCTACATATAGTTTTGTGAGAAAAAGACGTAGTATGTCAATCTCATCAAGAGCTCAAGTGCCACCAGTAAATTTGGCATAATACAAGTCAATACAGATGAGATAATCGACTTCAAAAATGGTCTCACCTCAACTTTAAAGTAAAACCGCTTTCTATGAGAAGCTATGGAAAACAAGTACCAAAGAACGAGGATGTTAACATTTCAGTTATCCTCGTATTTACCGCAGAAAAATCAGGTGAAGTGATTGCAAAATACGACACTGTAGAAATTTTCAGTCTTTCAAAAGTAAAAGATTGTCGCACTCCGCTACAGACTATCCATCTTACAATGGCAAAGTTCCGATCAACCATATCTTCAGAATTCAAAGAGTTTTACTAGGAAATATTGCAATGACCATCTATGGCGGCCGATGACATGCCTTAAGAGGACTTCCGATTGATTTTCCTATGTTACTTTTCGTAAAATATTCATTGTCATCTAATATTTGTTAATGAATACATGTTCTTTTTGTATATTATACCTTGTGTTACTATTTAACCACTTTTGTGTTCAAAATCTTGCTTATTTATAGAAACATTGTCCATCCATTTCGAAAAGGGCACAGCTCCAAAATAAAAACGAAAAATAAGTATATGATAATACTTACTTACTTACTGGCTTTTAAGGAACCCGGGGGTTCATTGCCGCCCTCACATAAGCCCGCCATTGGTCCCTATCCAGAGCAAGATTAATCCATTCTCTATCATCATATCCCACCTCCCTCAAATCCATTTTAATATTATCTTCCCATCTACGTCTCGGCCTCCCTAAAGGTCTTTTTCCCTCCGGCCTCTCAACTAACACTCTATATGCATTTCTGGATTCGCCCATACGTGCTACATGCCCTGCCCATCTCAAACGTCTGGATTTAATGTTCCTAATTATGTCAGGTGAAGAATACAATGCGTGCAGTTCTGTGTTGTGTAACTTTCTCCATTCTCCTGTAACTTCATCCCTCTTAGCCCCAAATGTTTTCCTAAGCACCTTATTCTCAAATACCCTTAACCTATGTTCCTCTCTCCAAGCGAGAGTCCAAGTTTCACAACTATACAGAACAACCGGTAATATAACTGTTTTATAAATTCTAACTTTCAGATTTTTTGACAGTAGACTGGATGATAAAAAGCTTCTCAGCCGAATATTAACAGGCATTTCCCATATTTATTCTGCATTTAATTTCCTCCCGAGTATCATTTATATTTGTTACTGTTGCTCCAAGATATTTGAACTTCTCCACCTATTCAAAAGATAAATTTCCAATTTTTATATTTCCAATTCGTACAATATTCCCGTCACGAGTCATAATGATATATCTTCTGGGTACAAGGGTTTAAAATTAAACAAGTTTATTTTATTTTATTATTTTTTATTCCTGAACAGTTTTACTTTTCAAAGATGTGCCCGTTTTGAAATTTCACATTCAATTTCATATTACTTACGTTTTAAGTTCCATTATAGGTATATTATTTTAATCATAATATAAAATCTATGGGTGCTATTCATAGACATTTCGCTATCCCACGCTACGAGCGCGCTAAACTAGCCCCGGCTATCGACTGATTACTTGTACAGGATTCATATCATATCGTATCGCTAACACTGGTTTATGAATACGAAAAACGTTAGTTCGCTGATCATCCACCGGAAGCCCGCGCTAAGAATGTCTATGAATGCGTCTATGCGAACTCTCTAATGGGTTGTTCTTATCGAGATTGTGTATATTATTCTACCATACATAGAATTGAAACCGAAGCTGCGACTGACCTACTTTCCACAGCTGCAACCTGCGAGCAAACAGATAAGTGTCATGCTTCTCCCGTTCTCAAGGTTATGTAAATGGCCTTCATTTATATAAAGCAAAAATCATTATCTCGCTACACATGAGTCTTGGTTCATACTGATGTATTCGTTTATATTGGATAAAAATAATCAACTATGCTGAATAATGTTCATATTATGTTGGCATTATTATTATTATTATTATTATTATTATTATTATTATTATTATTATTATTATTATTATTATTATTATTACTGCGGGCTAAAGCAAGGACATGCACTATCATCTTTACTTTTTAACTTCGCTCTAGAATATGCCATTAGGAAAGTTCAGGATAACAGAGACGGTTTGGAATTGAATGGGTTACATCATCTTCTTGTCTATGCGGATGACGTGAATATGTTAGGAGAAAATACACAAACGATTAGGGAAAACGCAGAAATTCTACTGGAAGCAAGTAAAGAAATAGGATTGGAAGTAAGTCCCGAAAAGACTAAGTATATGGTTATGTCTCGTGACCAGAATATTGTACGAAATGGAACTATAAAAATTGGAGATTTGTCCTTCAAAGAGGTGGAAAAATTCAAATATATTGGAGCAACAGTAACAAATATAAATGACACGAGGGAGGAAATTAAACACAGAATAAATATGGGAAATGCCTATTATTATTCGTTGAGAAGCTTTTATCATCTAGTCTCCTTTCAAAAAATCTGATAGAATTTATAAAACAGTTATATTACCGGTTGTTCTGTATGATTGTGAAACATGGACTCTCACTTTGAGAGAGGAACAGAGATTAAGGGTGTTTGAGAATAAGATTGTTAGGAAAATATTTGGGGCTAAGCGGGATGAAGTTACAGGAGAATGGAGAAAGTTACACAACGCAGAACTGCACGCATTGTATTCTTCACCTGACATAATTAGGAACATTAAATCCAGACGTTTGAGATGGGCAGAGCATGTAGCACGTATGGGCGAATCCAGAAATGCATATAGAGTGTTAGTTGGGAGGTCGGAGGGAAAAAGATCTTTGGGGAGGCCGAAACGTAGATGGGAGGATAATATTATAATGGATTTGAGGGAGGTGGGATATGATGGTAGAGATTGGATTAATTTTGCTCAGGATAGGGACCAATGGCGGGCTTATGTGAGGGCGGCAATGAACCTCCGGGTTCCTTAAAAGCTAGTAAGTATTATTATTATTATTATTATTATTATTATTATTATTATTATTACGTTCATATAAATTTCTGCCCAATGAATACTAGAAATAATTACGGGAAAAATTATGATTACCTATTTCAGATGTCACAGTTTATATTCCTGATGCCACAATCTTGATTCTGTATTTCTATGCAAGGTTTTTAAAAAGTTATACAACATGTGAATCTTTCATAAATTTTAGTTTTCTTGTTTCTGTGGAAGGTATGAGGAATAAACTTTCTACAATAAACATTTAAATTTCTTTCTCATGTTTCCAGATACATTAACACTGCCAGCGTGTACAGCAATAAATTTGATCCATTATAAACTTAAAATTTGTATAATTGCAAAATATTATTTACTATTTATAAGTAATGTATTACAGAGCATTCCCTCGCATTCTGTGCAGGCAACTGATGAAAACCAGTAGCAATATCGCAGGATCAGCTGCCGCCGGGCATCTGCACAGAATGCCATGTTTCTGTGTTATCGTTATCATCATGGTCATTAATATTGTATTATTTTTGTAACCTTTATGCTAACCTAGTATGGGACATTCCATGTGAAATCGGACAGCAGAAAACCTTACAACTGTAATTCCTCGAACAAATATATATGTATAGAGGAATAGGAGATACTGTTCTCGTTTAAATCTATTAGTTTTCTTGTTATAATGCGTTAAATTTTACGTACAGTAGAACTTGGTTATAGCGACCTCGTTTTGTGCGACACCTCGCCTATAACGTCAAATATTCTGTGGTCCAACTAATTCCCCATGAGACATAATATGCTCTCCTATCTTGCTTAATACGACAAACGCATATCCGTCTACCTCGCATATAACGTCACTTTCAACCTCAGTTTGGAATAAGATTTTCTAAGAACCAAAGTATTTTAAGATATATTTTGTTGAAATCTGACCCTGACAAATTCTTTACAGTCTCCTTCTGTCATAGACCTCTGGAATGCAGGCGGATTCCCCACCCCATTGTAACCTGCCCGAATTCATACGGTGTTAGATCAGTTTCGACAGGAAGTTTTCACGAAGTGCACGCATTTTAACGTAGTATGGGCACTAAAAGAAGTGAGTGACGCTTTAGAAGTCATTAGAATTATGAACATGTTCTATGAAATATTTTGCAATTCATTTTTAATTTTCAGAGAAGTCTATATTGTATCTTAAAAGTATTTATTTCAGTCACTGACTTCACAGCATATGTTTAAGGTGCTACACCTTTACATTACATATTTAAAAGACGTATGAACGTTTTCGTTGGTCTACGCCAACATAATCAGATACGAAGTACATTTCAGCAATATCAATGCTCTCTACATAATATGTACAAATACAAAACATACTTAGTGGCATGCAAAATGAGACATATTAAAAACCGACATTGCTGTGATACACATTGACATTCTATATGACTGCCTTGATTGTCACTTACTTAAAATACACGTATAGATTACAAAAAATATTGATTTACATATATATATATATTGATTTACATATATACATATATATATATATATATATATATATATATTGATTTACATATATACATATGTATATGTAAATCAATATATATATATGTAAATCAATATATATATGTAAATCAATATTTTTTGTAATCTATACGTGTATTTTAAGTAAGTGACAATCAAGGCAGTCATATAGAATGTCAATGTGTATATATATATATATATATATATATATATGTAAATCAATATTTTTTGTAATCTATACGTGTATTTTAAGTAAGTGACAATCAAGGCAGTCATATAGAATGTCAATGTGTATATATATATATATATATATATATATATATATATATATATGTAAATCAATATTTTTTGTAATCTATACGTGTATTTTAAGTAAGTGACAATCAAGGCAGTCATATAGAATGTCAATGTGTATATATATATATATATATATATATATATATGTAAATCAATATTTTTTGTAATCTATACGTGTATTTTAAGTAAGTGACAATCAAGGCAGTCATATAGAATGTCAATGTGTATCATAGCAGTGGTGGTTTTTAATATGTCTCATTTTGCATGCCACTAAATATGTTTTGTATTTGTAGATATTATGTAGAGAGCATTGATATTGCTGAAATGTACTTCGTATCTGATGATGTTGGCGTAGACCAACGAAAACGTTCATACGTCTTTTGAATATGTAATGTAAAGGTGTAGCACCTTAAACATATGCTGTGAAGTCAGTGACTGAAATAAATTCTTTTAAGATATGTTCTATGAAGCTAGGGAAGGAAGCAGTGAAATTGCAACTGAAATTATGTACATAGAACGTAATTTAGCCCTAGAAAGTGTGTATTGGGCAAGTAGAAGACAACAGAGTAAAATGACTGATTGCTTCACTTCTAAGTAAAGTAGTTTGGTGAGTAAGTACTGAACAAACTTTTTAAATACAGAATACTGTATTTATAATTCTAGGCCAACGTGTATTTTATTTTTGTTCATTGTAGGCTTAAAAGTCAATACATAAACCTAAAATAAGTCTAATTAAGTTTGTTATTTTTCATTTTCCACCTCTCTAGATTGATAATGTGAATCTCGGTTACTACGACACTCGTTTATAACAATATAATTTTCAAGGTCCCTTGGATGTCGTTATAACCAAGTTCTATTGTAATTCCGTAAAAATCGCCAATTTAAAAAGGCATAAACATGAAGGGCCGTATTCATAGACATTCTTAGCGCGGGCTTCCGGTGGATGATCAGCGAACTAAACCTTTTTCGTATTCATAAACCAGTGTTAGCGATATATCATATGATTCCCGTAAAAGTAACCAGTCGATAGCCGGGGCTAGTTAGCACGCTCGTAACGCGGGCTAGCGAAATGTCTTTGAATATCACCCGAAACGACTTACGATACCAACAATCGTTCATATTATAGCTGAGAGTACGATTTGCGTATCTATGCGTACACCATATTTTATACAGGATAAATATGGGAAATGCGTGTTATTATTCGGTTGAGAAGCTCTTATCATTCAGTCTGCTGTCCAAAAATCTGAAAGTTAGAATTTATAAAACAGTTATATTACCGTTTCGTATGGTTGTGAAACTTGGACTTTCACTCTGAGAGAGGAACATAGGTTAAGGGTGTTTGAGAATAAGGTGCTTAGGAAAATATTTGGGGCTAAGCGGGATGAAGTTACAGGAGAATGGAGAAAGTTACACAACACAGAACTTCACGCATTTTATTCTTCACCTGACATAATTAGAAACATTAAATCCAGACGTTTGAGATGGGCAGGGCATGTAGCACGTATGGACGAACCCAGAAATGCATATAGAATGTTAGTTGGGAGACCGGAGGGAAAAAGACCTTTAGGGAGGCCGAGACGTAGATGGGAGGATAATATTAAAATGGATTTGAGGGAGGTGGGGTATGATGATAGAGACTGGATTAATCTTGCACAGGGTAGGGACCGCTGGCGGGCTTATGTGAGGGCGGCAATGAACCTTCGGGTTCCTTAAAAGCCATTTGTAAGTAAGTAAGTATAAAAATTAATAGCGCAAAACTGAAACGGTTGAAAGTATACGTTAATAGAAGCAAAAAAGTTCCATGGGTCTACAAACGAGCCGTTTGCGAGATAAGTTGCGAATATTTGGTTACAAGCCGCCACTGACTTCATTATGAAATATCGTCGTAATTAGTACAAATTTATTTATTATTTTTTTTTTTTGCATCATCACAATATGTCATCCTTGTAGTGGTACAATGAGAAAATAAAAAAAATTTAGTGGTGGCCATTCAAAATAAGACCCATTTCTCCTCAAAGTGAGAGAACTGCAGGAGTTATTGCGATTGAGAGAGGATTGACCACCTTGATTATACCACAGTCTAGTATATACAGTCACGAAGCTTGAGTTGTGAGGGTGCTAGGAACAATTGACTGTGCCAGTACTATTTCACATTAATAATAATAATAATAATAATAATAATAATAATAATAATAATAATAATAATGATTTATTTTAGCTAGCAGAGTTAAGGCCGTAAGGCCTTCTCTTCCACTCAACCAGCAAAAAGTGTATATACATATGCATGAACTTAGAAAGAATTCAACAATTTGATTTAGATGAGAGTTACATGTATACAAGAGTTATTTACAAATTAAACAACAAAATACTATGAACTATTAATTAAATACTGAAATAAACTGTGTAGCAGAATTAAACTAAAATAATTGTCTGTAAAGAGGCGATATTAGCGATCCTAGTGGTTAGCAACTATCTATGTATGCATATTTACTACGTTTTGACCTTCGTGACTGTATATACTAGACTGTGATTATACTCTTTCCCTCCCTATAATTGAACTGTCTCTGTACAAATGCAACAAATGGATAATCCTTATGATCATGGCATGAGTGAATGTTTTTTGGTAATTGTGAATTACAGGAACGCCACTTATTATCTTTTTAAAATAGCTGAAATAAACTATAAAACGAAAGTATTCAAACAAAAAAATCGTGTTAGAAGATTGAATTTGTGTATTTTTGGTCCAGGGAGCATCCGCTTTTTGGTGCAAAGATAATTCGTTTGGCATGTTTCTTAATTGAAATTATGAAATGGCGTTCCTGTGCTTCACATTTAATCAACACTTTATGGCATCTTAGCATTATAAATTGTAGGAAAGAAATATGACAGAAATTCAATTCGGGATCTATAGCTGACAAATATTGTCTTGATATGTTCGTATCGTGTATTTGCGCCTGGCCTTGGCGTTGAGTAAAGCGTAATGGATGACCTTGCAGGTTATGTTACAAATGTTCTTTTATTTTGTTAATATAATTTCTCTGAACCACATAACTGTTTTATGTGATATTACAAAAGTAATACAAAATTGTTAAAGATTGGAAATAAATGATACGTTACCTTCTGTCCTGCATTTCATTTCTTGTTAGAATGTGCGTAGACGCAATAACCAAGATAGCAAGAGTTCTATTATTACATCATAGCAAATACGGCATTGCTTTTAACGACACGCGTGCTATAATAAGCCACTTACGCTTGATTTTCGATGTAGTAATAACCTGTTTATAATGCTAGGATGTCATAAGAAAAATTATGTGAAGGATTTTCCATTACTTTATCTTATATCTTTATTAATTTCAGTGGTGTCCAAAATGGGTTGCACCAAATCTGTTAACGTTTGCTGGATTCCTGTTCACGGTCCTCAATTTCTTGATGTTTTCGTATTATGACTATGACTTCTACGCATCAAGTGATGAACATCCAGAGGTTCCTGCAATCCCACGATGGGTGTGGGCTGTAGCAGCCCTAAATATATTTTTAGCATATACTTTAGGTAAGTGCAAAGTTTATGACAATTTCAGTATATTTTGTAGTACAGTAGAATTCCTCGTATCCGGTAACTGTGGGGACAAAGCCAGTGCCGGATAATTGGAAAATACTTTTTTAGGTTATGCAAAGACACACTATACTGCACAAACATTTAGTAATTTTCATGTAGATAATTTCAAATAAATATTGAATACGGTCATGTACATTCATCAGTTCATAATTATTGTAATATAATAATACATAATAGCATAAAAAATACGAAAAGTTTTCGTAACCTTATGACAATTTTAAATAGCAGTCATATGACGTGAAGAGTAGTGTAGCCAACGTCGCAACTATAAAGACTATGCAGTAGCGCTCGATGATTTGAGCGTAAGAACATGTCGCTTGCGTTTCGCGGAATCCATTGTGCAACAGCAGTGCTTAGCGGTAATAGCCATGTTACTGTCCATCACTCGAATGAAATTTTAATACACTGTAGGAACAGAGAATTTCACACTTTCTTATTTAGATGTTTCCAACACTCCTTCGAAACGGGCGAGTTAAGTGTTAAATAGAGATATCTTATGCGAAGTTTTACCGTTAGATGGCAGGAGCGTTCCATGCAGCACAGCATGTTGTAGGGCAATATTATGTCATATGCTACAGTTGATTACGTTCTCCTGCTTGTTGGTTTTCTGTGCGTGTCAAATTATATTTATAATTTTTTGTGTAACCTAGTATATTTTAATATAATTCAGTATTTTCTTACATCATAATTTAATTTACAGTAATTAATAGCGTAAACTTGCATAATATTGAGCGATTCCCCTTAAGAAATGGATGGGGAAATCTGCAGTATGCAGAATATAGATACGAGTAAATTCAATATTCATTAACCTAAACGAGAACTTTGAGAACGAGGTGCAGGAATAAACATAAAAAAAAATAGGAACTTTGTCGAAGGTGAATATTACCTCTTTAATCATTAGTATTGTAAAACAGGATATGCAGCCACCAATTTGTTTTTTTTTTTTATAGGGATGGGACTATCGAGATTGAATTCCTCGTATTTTTTTTCTCTAATTGCAGAAAGATCAAATGCAGTGTTTGATGAGATGATATAATATGATCGCAGTAGTATCACGATTATTCCTGTGTTTTGTAGGTTAGGAACATGCAGTTTTGAATATTATGTAGGATGATTTTGAAAATTTTAAGTAAAAACATGGTTTTAATAATTAGTGTACAGCACATTAAAAACATTATTCACTGTCGTCCTGGATAATAAACATCCCAGTTAATCGAAAGTTTACTGCAGGCGTAAAATGCTGGCGTAAACTTCGAAGACTTGTAGAAGTACTGAATATAATCTAAACTAACATAGCTTGCTGCCGAGGTTGCATATGCTTTTATTAATTTTTCTTTTCCCTCTTCCAAAATGAAACTGTAGCCAACAATTCCTTACTTGAAGTAGTTATTTTGGTTTAATAGCTAGCACTTTCGAGGCGCAATTTAACTGGTTAAGTTTTTTAAGGTTTAAAGCATATATTCAAAATATTTCGGGACCTGAATGAAGATAAAAGGCTTTCCCTGGTTTTTAAATATAGGAACACAACAAAAATTTGGCATTTTGAGTTATTTTTACGAGTATTTAATGTACTAATATACTACGTAAATCCTCAATGTTTATATACCGGAAAACAAATGCACACGCAAAGCGCATCCCTCAAAGTACACGCGCGCTATCTGTTTGTGCTAGTTCAGGATATCCGTATTGAAAGATATCGTCTTTGCACAGTCTAGTACATACAGTCACGAAGCTCAATACGTATAAGGAATATGCATCCAATGAACTTTAGTTGCTAGCCACTAGGATCACTACTATCGCACAGTCTATTGTTCCTGGTACTCTCAGTTGCTAACCGTTTGGAGCATTGTATCGCAATAAGTGCAAAAAATCACCTCAAGCTTCGTGATTGTATGTACAGTAGTACTACTGCGTGTTCAGTTCAAAGTGTGTCATGGCTCGCTGTATGCCGTCATGTGGCTAGCCGATGAGCCTAGAGAATTCAATCTTCCTACACTTCCGCAGAGGCGTATTACCTATGTGCAAGAGAAGTTGCCTAGCAAGTACGGCGTTCATTCTGAAGAGTACTTACCGATAGGTACGGTAACTCCAGTAGTGTGAACTGTTTGGAAACACGTACTGGGGTGAATTTTTTTCCTTACTGTCGGGATATGGGGAGAGGGTTAAGACGATTACTTACGTATTTGTTGCCATTAACTTCGACGGTCAACATGGACACGGAACATTTGATTTGTGTTGTGGAATGTTGCCGTACACAACCGATGATAACAAATACCCTACGTACGACTTGGCCGGGCAAAACACAGTTCGAAAGAGGTGATGGTAGCACACAGACCGTACAGACCGCCATCTGTTGCTACGACGTTCAAGTCATACCGTACACGTTTTCAAGTTCAGATCGAACGCCTTGATTAATAGACAACTTCTCTGACATAAAAGCTGAAACTCGCTTCAAATCGCTGACTCACAACAGTGACGTCATGACACACTTTGAAATGAACACCCAGTAGACTGTGGTCTCTGCGCTTTGTTTGCAAGGTCAAAGTGACAGGTACCGATGCTACCCTCTACATAACGAGTTTTTTTGTCTGTGTTTTCACGCGTGAACAGTGTAAAGAGTAAACGCAATATGTGGCATGTGCAATCAAGAAGACCGTTCACATCTTCGTCAGATCTTCTCTTTCACATGAATGACTATTTTTTTGGCCTAGCCAAAAGTGCCGTTGTTTTGGTATTGCCGGATACGAGGGATTTTACTGTATTGAGAACATTTAATTTGTATTTGCTTTGTAAACCTCTAATTTTATAGAAATCCACTTTTCGAGAAAAATAGTGTTTTAGCATAGAACCATATCCATAACAATTAAGAATGTTGATTGTCCACACCTGTGGAGTAACGGTCAGCGCGTCTGGCTGCGAAACCAGGTGGCCCGGGTTCGAATCCCGGTCGGGGCAAGTTACCTGGTTGAGGTTTTTTCCGGGGTTTTCCCTCAATCCAATACTAGCAAATGCTGGGTAACTTTCGGTGCTGGATCCCGGACTCATTTCACCAGCATTATCACCTTCATATCATTCAGACGCTAAATAACCTAGATGTTGATACAGCGTCGTAAAATAACCCAATAAAAATAAAATAAAAAAAAAAGAATGTTGATTGAAAGTCTCTAACACAGTAAAGTGTTTTTAGGAAAAAGAGAGACTGATGAATATGACTGAAGTGTCGTTCATTCTGTTTTGCAGATGGTATTGATGGCAAGCAGGCCCGACGAACTCAGACGAGTGGGCCATTGGGTGAACTGTTTGATCACGGGCTGGACTCGTGGACTGCATTTCTTATTCCAACATGCATGTATTCAGTGTTTGGACGCGGGGTACACAGTATATCCCCACTTCGAATGTACTTCTGCCTGTGGAATATATTTGTTAATTTTTATCTCTCTCACTGGGAGAAATATAATACAGGGGTTCTCTTCTTACCGTGGGGTTATGATGCCTCTATGGTGGTAAGTTGTGTCACATTGTATTGTATTAAATGTATGAATACTAAACTCTTCAATTACTGTACCAGATTTGCAAATAGATAGAATAATCATTTGCACAGCGTTTCTGACTATGATCACATGACATACTGCAATTCTGAAGCCTTCATTATTCAAATAGGTAACAAACGGTACTTTTCTTTCAGTGGTATCACAGTGATTGTTTCAAAGATAATATACTTTCATTTGAAATCTGTTCTGTACCGGATTACTGTTTCTAACTTTTAAGGGAAATACTTTCTTTGGGATAGTTAAATATTAGGTAGTTTCCTAGGTATGTTTACACTCCTTTCTGAAAAGAATTTTAATAGTTTGTTACTAGATGTGATTCTAGTCAGTTTGTAATATATTTTAGAATGTGTTCTTAAGTTAGGTTAGGTTAGTTTAGTTTAAGTTGTAGTTCATTTCCGACAAAAGAAAATATTTTTATCGTTATCTACAATAATGTGTTCTTAGGTTAGGTTAGTTTAGGTTGTAGCTTATTTCCGACAAAAGAAAATATTTTTATCGTTATCTACAATAATATGTCGTTAGGTTAGGTTAGGTTATTTTAGGTTGTAGTTCATTTCCGACAAAAGAAAATATTTTTATCGTTATCTACAATAATGTGTTCTTAGGTTAGGTTAGTTTAGGTTGTAGTTCATTTCCGACAAAAGAAAATATTTTTATCGTTATCTACAATAATGTGTTCTTAGGTTAGGTTAGTTTAGGTTGTAGTTCATTTCCGACAAAAGAAAATATTTTTATCGTTATCTACAATAATGTGTTCTTAGGTTAGGTTAGTTTAGGTTGTAGTTCATTTCCGACAAAAGAAAATATTTTTATCGTTATCTACAATAATGTGTTCTTAGGTTAGGTTAGGTTAGTTTAGGTTGTAGTTCATTTCCGACAAAAGAAAATATTTTTATCGTTATCTACAATAATGTGTTCTTATGTTAGGTTAGTTTAGGTTGTAGTTCATTTCCGACAAAAGAAAATATTTTTATCGTTATCTACAATAATGTGTTCTTAGGTTAGGTTAGGTTAGTTTAGGTTGTAGTTCATTTCCGACAAAAGAAAATATTTTTATCGTTGTCTACAATAATGTGTTCTTAGGTTAGGTTAGTTTAGTTTAGTTGTTTATTTTCGACAAAAGAAAATATTTTTATCGTTATCTACAATAATATGTTCTTAGGTTAGGTTAGGTTAGTTTAGGTTGTAGTTCATTTCCGACAAAAGAAAATATTTTTATCGTTATCTACAATAATGTGTTCTTAGTTTAGTTTAGTTTAGGTTGTAGTTCATTTCCGACAAAATAAAATACTTTTATCGTTATCTACAATAATGTGTTCTTAGGTTAGGTTAGGTTAGTTTAGATTGTAGTTCATTTCCGACAAAAGAAAATATTTTTATCGTTGTCTACAGTAATGTGTTCTTAGGTTAGGTTAGTTTAGGTTGTAGTTCATTTCCAACAAAAGAAAATATTTTTATCGTTATCTACAATAATGTGTTCTTAGGTTAGGTTAGTTTAGGTTGTAGTTCATTTCCGACAAAAGAAAATATTTTTATCGTTATCTACAATAATGTTTTCTTAGGTTAGGTTAGGTTAGGTTAGTTTAGGTTGTAGTTCATTTCCGACAAAAGAAAATATTTTTATCGTTGTCTACAATAATGTGTTCTTAGGTTAGGTTAGTTTAGGTTGTAGTTCATTTCCGACAAAAGAAAATATTTTTATCGTTATCTATAATAATGTGTTCTTGGTTTAGGTTAGGTTAGTTTAGGTTGTAATTCATTTCCGACAAAAGAAAATATTTTTATCGTATCTACAATAATGTGTTCTTAGGTTAGGTTAGTTTAGGTTGTAGTTCATTTCCGACAAAAGAAAATATTTTTATCGTTATCTACAATGTGTTCTTAGGTTAGGTTAGTTTAGGTTGTAGTTCATTTCCAACAAAAGAAAATATTTTTATCGTTATCTACAATAATGTGTTCTTAGATTAGATTAGGTTAGTTTAGTTTAGTTTAGTTTAGTTTAGTTTAGTTTAGTTTAGTTTAGTTTAGTTTAGTTTAGGTTGTAGTTCATTTCCGACAAAAGAAAATATTTTTATCGTTATCTACAATAATGTGTTCTTGGGTTAGGTTAGGTTAGTTTAGGTTAGTTTAGATTGTAGTTCATTTCCGACAAAAGAAAATATTTTTATCTTTATCTATAAAAATGTTAGGTTAGGTTAGTTTAGGTTGTAGTTCATTTCCGACAAAAGAAAATATTTTTGTCGTTATCTACAATAATGTGTTCTTAGGTTAGGTTAGTTTAGTTGTAGTTTATTTCCGACAAAAGAAAATATTTTTATCGTTATCTACAATAATGTGTTCTTATGTTAGGTTAGTTTAGTTGTAGTTCATTTGCGACAAAAGAAAATATTTTTATCGTTATCTACAATAATGTGTTCTTAGGTTAGGTTAGTTTAGTTGTAGTTCATTTCCGACAAAAGAAAATATTTTTATCGTTATCTACAATAATGTGTTCTTAGGTTAGGTTAGTTTAGTTGTAGTTCATTTTCGACAAAAGAAAATATTTTTATCGTTATCTACAATAATGTGTTCTTAGGTTAGGTTAGTTTAGTTGTAGTTCATTTCCGACAAAAGAAAATATTTTTATCGTTATCTACGATAATGTGTTCTTAGGTTAGGTTAGGTTACGTTAGTTTAGGTTGTAGTTCATTTCCGACAAAAGAAAATATTTTTATCGTTTTTCTTTTCAGAAAGGAACCACTGTGTAAACACAAAAACGACCTATGAAATGAGTACTGGGTACTAGGAAATTACCAAATATTATTATGAAAATGTCATGAATATTGTATTACAACTTCCTTCCTTATTCATTTAGTTATTGTTATTATCATAAGAGAATAGGTTTTTGAGACTAAAAATTACACGAAGTATACTTGAGTGGATATATGATGTCGGCTAAAACTGTTTTGAGGCCTTATACACAACACTCTGAAATCTAACAGAGGAGAGCTAGGTCACATAGACTGGAGAATGAATCTTGTGAAGCATGTTTGCTATTTATTTATTTACTAGCCATATCCCTACGCTGCACTTGTTACGAGAACTATTTAGGTTACAGTTTTCTTATTAGTAAAAGGATAAATCGTTAATGTTCTGTGGACAAAAAGAAATTAAAATGTAGCATAAAATTAGCACTTTATGTGGACTGAATAATGTTTGAATGTGGCTATACAGTAGATTACCGTGACTCACTCAAATACGTCATTAAGTAATAAAAATGTTTCGACAGTATATCAAGTTTTCTGCGCATAAGGATCTGTTTTAATCCCACTGTAGTGCGCATTTGTGTTCAATCCTCGATTAATTCTGGAGTTACCATAATGTATATACCATCCCACAATTAACTGTTAACCTCTTAAAAATTTTGGAATCCCTGATCATTCCTAAAATAATCACTTCAACCATTAAAGGGTCTGTGGCAATCCTGAAAAACCGTTTATACCGAATATTATAATTTCCCCCCCCCCCCTCCCTTTTTTTTCGTTAGTGTGTGATTGTAATAAATATATGTATAATTTATATTATTTATAAAATTCATATTCTATGTTCACGTAAATTTGACTCATCTGCTTACTGTGATCAGTTATTATTCTTGTATACATAATATTATTCTGTGATTTTGGCAACCCAGGATGCTTGGGCAGACGATTTTTTGGAAGTAAATTATATAGACTATGTCAATCTAGGTGAGCTACACTTTCCAATGGTGAAAGAATGATACAAATCGGTTAAGTACCTTCTGAGATTACTTCATACAAGCACACAATCTCTCTGTACATATTAATATTGATAAACATTTATATGCATATAGATTACAATGATATCCATATAACAATACTGTTAATTTGTTATGCAAGGCCATCTTAAATAAATGCAGAGTCATTTGTTTTCACTTCATTGTATTAGTCTTGATTGAGGCGACACTGATGTAAAACGTATTGTTATTTTAAAATTCAGGTATCTCGTTAAATGTCAGTCTTATCAAAATTTTGCATAGAATAAAACTTGTCAGAAACATGTTTTAAAGAAACTTCTGTAATGTAACATTTTTTTCTAAAAAATTAATAATAAGCGAGATATTTTGTTTTATTGACTTTAGACCCCCTTATAACTCCCCTTTTAAAGAAAGTATTTTGAATGCCATATAGCCTAAATTTTAAGTGGGATCCAACGTAATTTATATACCAATTTTCATAGAAATCGTTTCGAGTATAACATGAAAAGGTAACAAACATACAGAGAGACATAAAAACAAAAACATAAAAAATACGATTTTTGGTCTCAGGATAGTTAATTATGTAATGTTTATACCAATTATTGCAAAAGCGAAAATTACCAGAAAAATTTTGGTTACAGTTTTATTCAATGAAAGAGTAATGGAATGGAGAAAAATTCTCTCCGGCACCGGGATTTGAACCCGGGTTTTCAGCTCTACGTGCTGATGCTTTATCCACTAAGCCACACCGGATACCCATCCCGGTGTCGGACAGAATCAGACTCATAACGAGTGCACCTCAGCACATGTGTGGACTTCAGTCCTACGTTCATAGACATCTATGACGTAGTGCAGAGGGCGGCCACTAGAGGGAACCCAAGAGTTGGAACTTAAACTGAATGGAAATATCATATATACTTCGGTACATTAAAATAATATATATGATATGCGTAAATCACTTCGTGATTTAAGACGGCGCTTATTCCGTTGGATCCCGGCCAACTAGTCACTCATAACGAGTGCACCTCAGCACATGTGTGGACTTCAGTCCTACGTTCATAGACATCTATGACGTAGTGCAGAGGGCGGCCACTAGAGGGAACCCAAGAGTTGGAACTTAAACTGAGATGTAGAGCTGAAAACCCGGGTTCAAATCCCTGTGCCAGAGAGAATTTTTCTCCGTTCCATTACTCTTTCATCATATAATGACGCAGAATATCTGCATGGAAATATCAAATGTACTTCGGTACATTAAAATAATATATACAGTTTTATTATTAGTATAAATTTATAAGTACGTAATCAGAGCTTTATAGAAGTAAGCGATTTTTACTTCTCTTTACATTTAGTATGTCTGATATATGTATTTCTTTCTTTTCAGGCGGCTATTCTTATATTTGTAGTTACGTCAATATTCGGACATAGAGCGTGGGCATTCAATTTGCCTGGTGGGATGTCAGCTGGCCACATGTTTGAGTTGACATTCTACATCTGTGCCATTGTATCTAACCTGCCTATGTGCTTATGGAATGTATATAAGTAAGTTACACACAATTGCTTTTTCAAATTCGGCTTCCCAGTTCCTCTGCGTAATAAGATTAATGAAACTTTAGCATGTGCTTAATGACCATAATGGCTGATAATTAAATTCTATTGCTCATAAACCTTATTAGTTCAGTAACTTTATGATGAGATTCTGGGAAATTGAGTTAATATCATTTATTGCTTAGAATATTGAAGTGTCTTTCTACTTTAATGAAAATCCGTTAAATAAATTATAGACATCAGCTCAAAGAATTTTGAGTGACCACAAGGGTCCTGAATACAATAAACATGTAACTTTGTATTTCATTATTGCTGATAGAAGTAATAATAAATATTTTATTTACTATACTAAATTTACTTAGTTCTCTCGTATAATTTAATGTATTAGAATATTTACAGTATGTAGCATTTATGATAATTTTGTTTTCAAGGAAACAAATCTCTGTTTTCCACACTTGTGTTATAATAATACGTAGTTTTGCAATTAAATTGATTATCATGTGCTATATTTCTCCTTATATAATCTATTTTCACATTTATAATTTTTTTATAATTATTTACATTAGATATTGACAGACGTTTGTAAGAAGAAATGCATAAATTTTAATGTTGTGGGATTTAATCTATCAATCGATCAATTTCTGTTGTAAGATTAATTGATCAAACATATTTAATCGAATAATCGAGTCGATTAAAATTATCGGTTGTACATGATATTAATTATTATTTTGTTAATGCAAACTCAGACTAAAAACTCTGACAACATTTGTCTCTCAGAAATTGCTTACTTCAAAGTACAATAGTACCGTTACAGCAAATCTTTGCACTTACACTTCAGAAAGACATGTAGATATGAGGACAATGACCTGTGTACTCCTATTGAAAGTTGAAACACAATGCGAAACCCTTATTAAGTTTTATGGTTTTCCAAGAAAACTTTCACCTTGTTGTCAGCCCGTCTTCCTAGCATATGAAATACATACTTTTCTGGGATTCGCCCTCTTCATCCGTTAGCTACACTGTGTGCAAGTGAGAGAGTTACTATCTTCTTCTCCTTGTAAAATTTTGTAACCCGATTACAATAGGGGCCAGTCTGCTGTTTTGTTGCAGTTTCTTTACTGAGCTTGTAAATGAAGCGTGTGTGTTTAATTTGCTGAAGAAAAAAAATCATAATTCTGTGTTCTGTGAAATGTGAAAACTCCATTATGACATATGAGAATTTGAGAGGTAAATTCAGTGAAACGTTTGGATTTAAATTAAACGATCGTGGAAAAGTGCTTGACAGAAAAAAAGTTTTTTCGTGTTTAGTAATGTAGTAAACATTGTTACTCGAGATAGAACAACTTAATTCGGAGCATATGAATGCACTCACATGTTTAACATCATGGATGAAGCAGTATTAATTAGTGAGTCTTCATACTTTCTTATTTACGAGGGGGATCCAGGAAATAACGACCGTTTTGTTGTAATAATTAAAAAAAAACAAAAATATTTATTTGAAAAAACAAAGTCTGTTACATAACTGAAGCTTCCTTTACTTCTCTACATAATCACCACCTACATTTAAACATTTGTCATATCTGTTCACCAGCTTTAGAATTCCCGTGTTATACGCCTCTGCCACCAGTTCATTAAGCCAGGTGTTCACTGTCTTCTTCAACTCTTCATCACTTCCAAAACGCCTACCACCCAGAAAGTCTTTCAGCTTAGTGAAAAAGTGAAAATCGCTAAGAGCAAGGTCTGGACTATAGGGCGGATGATCAAAGATTTCCCCAACCGAATTGATCCAGCAATTCTCGAGTTGAAGCAGCAGTGTGCGGGCGGGCGTTGTCGTGAAGAAGCACAACTCCTCTCGAAAGCATTCCTCGCCTCTTGTTTTGGATGGCTCGCCGTAGTTTTCGTAAAGTCTCACAATAACGATTTGCATTGATCGTAGTGCCTTTTGGCATGAAATCCAGCAAAAGAACACCTTTGCGATCCCAAAAGGCAGTAGCCATGACTTTTTGTGTTGAGAGAGTCTGTTTGAATTTTCTCGGTTTCTTGGGTGATGAGGGATGATGCCACTGACGTGATTGGCGCTTGGTCTCTGGGGTGTTGTGAGACACCCAGATCTCATCACCAATCACAATTTGATCAAGAAAGGCGTCTCCATCTGTGTGATATCGCATCAAGAATGTCAATGCTGAGGCCATTCTCTGAGTTTTGTGTTGGTCACTCAGTTGCCATGGAACCCATGCACAGATTTTGTGGTAGCCAAGATGTTGCGACACAATTTCACCAAGCAAAGAATGAGAAATGTCAGGAAAGGCAATATGCAATTCGTCGAGTGATGTGCGCCTGTCTTGCAAGATTCTGTCGTTCACTTTAGTCTTCAGGTATTCTGTGATGAGTGATGGGCGTCAGGGTCGAGTTCCATCGTGGACATTTGTTCGCCCATTGTTGAACATTTCGCACCATTTTCTCACATTTCTTTCATTCATTACAGTATCACCATACACTTCTTTCAATTGCCAGTAAATTTCTGCAGGTTTCAAATGTTGGGCATTCAAAAATCGAATCACACTCCTCACCTCACAGTCGGCGGGATTATCATTCACGTCGTTCATTTTGAAGTAACACAGAATGCACAATGGCGACTTGTTGCAACCAGTACTCACATTATGAGAACACATGTTAAGGAAGCCAGTTGACCTTCAAACAAGGAAGGGGAGTCAGCTGCGTGGCGGTTATGCGCGAACGGTCGTTATTTCCTGGATCCCCCTCGTACATTTGTATAAGAAATTCCCGGAGAAATTGATACAAATTGTAAGCCTCATAATAAATATGTTAATAAATAACTAAAATAATTGTTTTGTAATATAACAATACAATATATACAGATACCGGTACACAACATTTAATACTTATGGTTATCACCAAACACAAGTTAAATTTAACAGTAATTATGTATTACAGTATATTAAAACTTTTTTCAAATCGATCAAAACTCGATTAATCTATCGATTAAATTCAAATAGTTAATCGATTAAACATTTTGATCGATCGACAGCACTAATAAACTTGCATTGAATACAAATTTCCTTTTTCCATTACATCTGCTTCTGGTGGAATGGCAGCCTGGTTATAATATTATTTTTCACAAAAGGAACTGCAGTTCTACTCTCAGAAGATCCTATGAGATTTATCAGTATGGTGGACAAAGCAGGCATTTTTAAAAGTATTTTGGTATACAAGGTGCGTCCATAAAGTAACTTTCCCACTCGTTCCACAGCTAGCAAACCATATCTTACGCGAAGCGACTGCGTGTTCGTGATAGAGTAATGTCCTGGCATGACGCTTGCGCTAGCAGAACTTCCCGAGTGCTCTCAGTAGCTTCGTTGCATTGGTTGAAGATGGACGTTCCTATTCCAGCTCCCGCATCATGTGAAGCGCGATCAGTGATAAAGTTTTTGAATGCACAGGGCATAGCGCCGATTGAAATTTATCATCAGCTGTGCCAGGTCTATGGGCCTAACATCATGAGCAAGCAGATGCTGCGTTGCTGCTGTAGACAATTTTCAGCAGGACGCCAAGATGTGCATGACGAGGAGCGCAGTGGGAGGCCAACCATCATCACAGACGACCTTGTGGAGCAACGCACCATCTGCTTGCTCATGACGTTAGGCCCATAGACCTGGCACAGCTGACGATCAATTTCAATCGGCGCTATGCCCCGTGCATTCAAGAACTTTATCACCGATCACACTTCACACGCGGTGGGAGCTGGAATAGGAGCGTCCATCTTCAACCAATGCAACGAAGCTACGAGAGCACTCGGGAAGTTCCGCTAGCGCTCGCGCCATGCCAGGACATTACTCTATCACGTACACCCAGTCGCCTCACGCAACATATGGTTTGCTAGCTGTGGGACGAGTGGGAAAGTTACTTTATGGACGCGCCTCGTACATACATGTATGTACAGACACATTTTATGTTTATGTGTATTGATATAATTTTTCATTGAACCGTTGTAGATCGTACCGAGACGGGACAGGAAAGATGCGACCATTCAGTGAGGCAATGCGCCCTCTAGTACCTGTCATAATCTTCCTTGTTGTATGCACTGTGTGGGTCATGTACTCACCTGTAGACGTGGTGGACCTGGACCCAAGATGCGTGTACCTGGTAACTGGGACTATCTTCTCCAACATCTGTGTAAGTGTATAATGATTAGACATCGGATTTTTAGGCACTAAAAATTGCAGTTTTAGGCGCCTAAAATAAGCTCAAAATTTGTAAAATTAGGCTCTATTTTAATGAAAATAGGCATTTTAGGCACATCAAGGTATCATACTTATTTCTTTCACTGAAATTTTTAGTTATACACTAAAATACGCACAAAAAAGTATGTTTAAACATTAAAAAAGAATACTATATTATATTTATAAACAGAGCTGCACAAATTTAATATATTGAAACTAATGAAATAATGATTATTGATATCAAGATTACTCATTTTAAGTTATTGAAATTCAGTTCCAGTTCGGAATTTAAAAGGTTAAAGTGTAGTGTCTTAAAAAGAATTATACCTCAGGATAGCTCAGTCAATGTATAAATATTATAGGCCTACTCATTAAAATTAATAGAATTTATATATTTCAACTATTTTTACATACCTGTTCTACAAATCTTGCAGAATATTATTTTCCCATCATAATAAGTGAATTCTGAATATTCTGTTAGCCATTGCCGGAACAATGTAGATTTTGCACTTATATTTTTCGGCATTATCGCGTTAAACTTCACAGGAAAACGTCCTACCGCTCAAAACTTCTCAACACAAATAAGGTGAGGGAAAGAGCAACTGTTAACGAGCATTCAAATGAACCGTTGTTATTGAGATTCAATTGGACAAAAATACAAAGTTCCACTTATTGTTGCATTTTCTGGTAGTGTTAACACTAGGAGGGCCATTCTTTTAAATATTTTGTAACGGTTTACCCTACTAATTCGCAGTTTTACGACTTTTCATAAATATTTCAAAAACACTCTTTCTCCAAGAATTGTGATTTTATGACACTCTGAAGGGCAGTACAGCTAATCGGTTTCAGACCAAAAACAGTCATTTTTATAGTATAGTATATCTCTGAATCGGTAGCAGCACATGTTGTGATTGTTGCCTGCTTCAAAACTAAGGTTGGTTCTTTGTCGGCATTTATGCCTCCAAACATGTTAAATTCGGTGAAATCTATTGCGAGTGTCGTGAGATACAAAAACATTTTGTTTCCTTTATCAATGGTTTCATGGCCGGTGTGAAGCAAACTTTCCACTTTTTAAATGCCTTAAATTTCGCAGTGAATGCATGTATAAATTATAAAAAGTAAGAGTAAAATGCGAAACTTTACAGTGAGTTAGGCATTTTTAGGCGAATATTAACAAATTAGGCTCTAATAACCGTTTTAGGGCATTTTAGGGCACTATAAAACTCTTTGAATACCTTTCAATTTCCATGAAACACAAATATTAATAATTATTTTTACTTTTCTCCTAAAGAAACAAAATAGGCATTTGCCCTAGAATCCGATGTCTGATAATGATGTATTATCAAACATAAAGATGTGAATCAGTGGCAGTTCGTCGGGAGAGGGAAGGGAGGAACATCCTCCTCACATTTTTCTTCTTTTGAACGTAAATACCAAATGAAATATATACCTTGAAATTCGTGGAAGATTCGATAATTTTTAAGCTCACAGGTATAAGAAAACCTCGGTTGATCGAGTTTTAAACTCATGTGCTGCTAGAAAACTGTGAGAAGGATGCGAGATTGTTTGTGTGGAGGAAAGTCAATCCATTCATCATTTACTGCAGTTAACACACATAGACAACAGCGCGCTAGCAGCCAGAGAAAGAAGCAGAGTTTTAAAGGAAGTAAATGAACAGTTAGGGAGGAGATCCTCCTCTGAATCAGCGCATGGGCGGGAAATAGAAACCGACTGGTCTTGCAGCAAACTCGCTACCGCTGCCATCTAACAATGCTGCATTAAACCAGACTATAACACGTCATCTAAGAGGAGACACAATAAAAACAGTTTTAACGCAAAGCTATGAAAGACACCATATAAACTTTTTTTTTAATTATAAATCAAAATGTATTATTCATTGCACTTTATATAAGCTATATTCATGGTTTGAAACTTTTGAGGATATCTGAAAGTTGAAGTTGGATTTATATAAAACAAAGAGGAAGTAGTACGTTAGTATCGCAGATCTATTTGGCTTCTGAAATTCACTTCCATTCATTGTCTACTAGACAGGACAACAGCCAAGTTGTCAGTTTTGTACAAATAAATTTGAAATTGAAAGTACTGCAAACTACATTATTTTTAACATAAAAAAATTAATCGGCCACCGGCAGCTTTGAACAATAATGGTAGTATGACTTTACAAGAACTGATATTCTTCAAAAGCATGTGATACTGAACTTGTAAAATGAACATGTGGCAACACAGACCACGTGGGTGGGTGTAATGTTCTCGCTTTCCTAACAGATTATTTCTCATTCCCATTTCTGTAAAACGGTTCCGGTTACGTCTTAGTAGCTGGTCTCTTCCAACACGTGTGATGCTGTAGTGTGCGTGAAAAATGCTGCGAGGTTGTGCATTTCCTTGTAATTGTTAATTTGTGCAATTATTCAACAATGAATGGAAGTGAAAACATATTATATTTTGGACAATTTAGGAAACTCAGTTTACAAAAACAGATTATTGCTATACAGAAGGGAAGGCCAATCCCAACACTACCTGGTCTTACATGTATGCATGTAGGCTAATTTGTAGCATGTTTCTCTCAAGAAGGTGTCTTTTGCACTGTTAACTTCTTTCCTCCTCTTAAGAAATATGCAGGAGCCGCCACTGATGTGAATGACATTTTGAGATGCGTCATAAGGGACAGAAAACCTCAGGAAAAAATTGAAGTTCTCTGCTCTTTGATTTAGGGTAGGTTATTTTAAATTTGGTTTATTCAAGTGTCATTCCCTTGAGACATATAATTGTGATATTACAAAGGTAAATTGAAAT
Organism: Periplaneta americana; assembly: GCF_040183065.1. Taxonomy (NCBI): domain Eukaryota; kingdom Metazoa; phylum Arthropoda; class Insecta; order Blattodea; family Blattidae; genus Periplaneta; species Periplaneta americana. The sequence continues at coordinate 10,697,857 of NC_091119.1, read as the reverse complement.
TATCGAAGCCTTGTTTGTTTTAAAAAAAACTAACAAAATTATACATTCATTAGTAAAATGCAAAGGCTAATCTTCTAAATTTTTTCTCCGGTATTTTCTTTTACGAGGCCTGTCTAAAATGTATCCGACCTTCAATTTTCCCGCGCAAAGTAGTGATTCTAAGGCTGTGCACGGTGGAAGGTGGAACCGTAATGCGCATGCTTGAATTTTTTCACTGCATTCGCATGTGCCAGTCACTGGCTGGTGGTCGCCAAGTAAGGTGCTGTTGTAAGTGTTTGTCGGATTTAGTTTTCTCGCAAGATGACTGAACGAATTGAGCAAAGATACTGCATCAAATTTTGTCAAAAGCTTGGTGATTCTCAAAGTGAAACAATTCGTAAGATTCAGCAGGTGTTTGGGGAAGATGCGATGGGTGTAACACAAATTAAGGAGTGGTTCAACTGATTCAAAGATGACCGCACATCAGCGGAGAGTGAGCAGCGTTGTGGCAGGCCCCAAACTGCTTGGAGTGCAGCTGTTGTTGAGAGGGTGCGAAATTTGGTGATGGCAGATCGTCGTTTGACCGTGCGTTAGATTGCCGAAGAGGTTGGAGTGAGTAAAGATTCTGCACATGCAATTTTGCGTGATGATTTGAACATGAACTGAGTGGCTGCGAAATTCATGCCCAAGTTGTTGTCCCCGGAACAAAAAGACCTCCGTCGTGACGTTGCACAGGACCTTCTGGACACCGCCAACACTGATCATGGGTGTACGGGTACGACCCAGAAACAAAAAGACAGTCGTCGCAATGGAAGCATCCCGAGTCTCCAAGGCCGAAGAAAGCGCGGCAGGTGCGAAGCAAAATCAAGGTGATGCTGACTGTTTTCTTTGATGTCCGTGGAATTGTGCATCACGAATACTCACCGGAAGAACAAACGGTGACAAAGGAGTACTATCACGATGTTCTCTGGCGACTCCGTGATGCAGTTCGGCGCAAAAGACCAGACATGTGGACGGTGAACAACTGGCACTTGCATCACGACAACACCCCCGCACATTCATTCCAATTGATCCACACTTTCTTGGCCAAACATGGAATTACAACCGTTCGCCGCCAAACATGGAATTACAACCGTTCGCCAACCTCCCTACTCTCCAGACCTGGCTCCTTGCGACTTCTGGTTGTTTCCAAAATTGAAGACACCACTGAAAGGATCCCGTTTTGAGAGTAGAGAAGAGATAATGCGGAACGCGATGATGGAGCTGAACACCATTCCAAAAGAAGACTTCCAGAGGTGTTTCCGGCAGTGGAAGGATTGGTGGGCTAAGTGTGTGCAAGCACAAGGGGCCTACTTTGAAGGGGATTAGGGTCCCAACCCCGTCAGGTATTTGAAATATTTTTTCTGGCTAAAGGTCGGATACTTTTTAGACAGGCCTCGTAGATTCTGGCATTAACTTCATTGTTTGTCTTAAAAGCTCAAATTGAGAGCTGTCATCATTATTGTTATGGAATCAGTACAGTAGGCCTAATGAATATTTGTTTACAGATGTGTCCATCTCAGAAATCGAATTCTTTGCCATTTTGAACAAGCGGAAACTTAAAAATAGAAGAATTGCAATAAGCTAGGCATTGATGACTACAATGTTTATTGATATGCACAGCTGATCAGATATTTATGTATGTTTGTTCCACAGTGTCGACTCATTGTATCGCAGATGTCGTCGACGCGTTGTGAGCTGTTCAACTGGATGATTATACCAGCTGGACTCGTTGTGGCTGTCTCTCTAATACTGCCATCCAGCACCGGGGCCTATGCGGAGCTGAGCATGCTCTATGCACTTGCACTATTTGCTACTGTGGCTCACATCCATTATGGCTCTTGTGTGGTATGTTTTATCTTCACATGTAAATTGCAGATGAAAGATTTATACAGTACCTTTATATTAAATTAGACTTCTCAGCTACTTTCTTACAAATGACTTTAGAGAAATCCGGAGGTTCATTGCCGCCCTCACATAAGCCCGCCATCGGTCCCTATCCTGAGCAAGATTAATCCAGACCCTAGCATCATATTCCACCTCCCTCAAATCCATTTTAATATTATCCTCTGATCTACATCTCAGCCTTCTCAAAGGTCTTTTTCCCTCAGGTCTCCCAACTAACACTCTATATGCGTTTCTGGATTTGCCCATATGTGCTACATGCCCTGCCCATCTCAAACATGTGAATTTAATGTTTCTGCTTATATATAAAATTTAATGTACCGAAGTACATATGGTATTTCCATGCAGATATTCTGCATCATCATACGATGAAAGAGTAGTGGAACGGAGAAAAATTCTCTCCAGCACCGGGATTTGAACCCGGGTTTTCAGCTCTACGTGCTGATGCTTTATCCACTAAGCCACACTGTATTCCCATCCCGGCGTCAGACAGAATCGTCTCAGTTTAAGTTCCATCTCTTGGATTCCATCTAGTGGCCTGCCCTCTGCACTACGTCATAGATATCTATGAAGATAGGACAATGTCCACAGGTGTGCGGAGGTGCACTCGTTATGAGTGACTGATTGGCCAGGATCCGACAGAATAAGCTTATATATATTATTTAATGTACCGAAGTACATATGATGTTTCCATGCAGATATTCTGCATCATCGTATGTCGGTGTGGCCTCCCCAAAGGTCTTTTTCCCTCAGGTCTTTCAAATAACATTCTATATGCATTTCTGGAGTCGCCCATACATGCTACAAGCCCTGCTCATCTCAAACATGTGGATTTAATTTTTCTAATTATGTCAAGTGAAGAATACAATGCGTGCAGTTCTGCACTGTGTAACTTTCTCCATTCTCCTGTAATTTCATCCCTCTTAGTCCCAAATATTTTCCTAAGCACCGTATCCTCAAACACCCTTAACCTCTGTTTCTCTCTCAAAGTGAGAGTTAGACTTCTTACTATAATCTTTTCGCTGTAAGAAAAATCCTAATGTAAACAATAGCATGTGACTGAAGTGAGGCTTCATTGGCCGCTGTTTGGTGCCATAGATTCTTAGTACGTGTTCCCGCCTACTGTTGTACATTCTGTTTCATGTTAAACATTTCCCGTTACTCGTCAAGTAGGCCTAACCTCACTACTATGCATTCGCTTGCTTAGGAAACATTTACTTTATAATTACTGTAATTAAATTATTTTAAACTTACATGTAAAGGCAATTGCTGCCAGACAAAGGAGTTATTCCTTCCAGAATGCAGAAGCCATACTACAGTACCACGTGCTTACGTGAACAACTACGAGCTCAAGTGACGCCAGCTTGTTACAAGAACAGACTACCTCAGTATTATTCTTGGTATTCATTCGCGTTCATAGTAAATAACAAAATATAAAAGTAACTTTTCTTTTACATTGTGTTTTACATATAATTGAAGTTATTATGTTTCATCGTATTTAACAACTAGAATTCAATTTTTTATTTTCAAATAATACAAGATTATGGTTTCCAAATATGGAACTATATTTTCCTGCGTTGTTTGAGTGTTTCGACTGGGAGCCAATGACGAGTATGACAGCAACATGCTTGTGTTTACATTAGGATTTTTCTTACAGCGAAAACAGTATAGTTGTAGGAGTTGTCAAAACACAAAGATTGGTCTCACCTTCACCCCTCCCAAATATGTGACACTTAAGAGGTTCCAACCCTGTTGTTCATAAACAATCAGTGACCCTGATGACATAACTATAAAAGAATTGGGCACGTGAAGGATAATCGTTGGGCAATTTTTTATCCCTCTTTTATCTCTTTTATTTTTCTATGGGCAATACAAGGAGTTAATCAAAAACAATTTTGTAGACTGGTGAATAAAAAGTTTTGTAACAAATTTTTAGAAAATATTTAAGTTTTTTGTGCGTTATATTTCCAAGTTTTTTGTCATATTTTGGTATTTTTAGAGAATTCGTGCATGCATATTTATAAACTTTTTAAGCTGTAGAAATTGGAGCCCTATCAATGATACTATTTATTTCTATTTGTATTTATCAATATATGACTTGATTTTGAAAGAATCTCTTGCAGGGCTTTCATTTAAGTGACATTTCATTAAAATGTTGAAAAATAAATACATTCATCTGTATGTTATGTTAGAATTCTTTGGTCGGCGCGAAAAGGCACATAAGTAAAAAAAAAAAAAAATAATTTTTCAGGAGAGACTTTCTTTTTAATTTACTCTTAACTGAATATAAGTAGAGGGGAAGAGAAGGCCTGATGGCCTTATCTCTACCAGGTTAAATAAATAAATAAAAATAAATAAATAATGAAATTCATGTATATTAAAGTAAGACCCTTTTGAATATAAAATACAAGAAAATTTATTATTTAAAAAATTAGAAAAAAATATTAGACTTATGTGATTAGGTACAACAGAAAAATCAATATCCCGAATTTAAAAGAAAACTTACAAATTAAACCAAACCCTTTAACTCTATTAAATACAGAATATAATCTAAATTTAACAGAAGAAATACTGAAATCAGAAGTAAACACTGAAATACTGAAACAATTGTCTTTAGAGACAATTAATATTAGGTACCCTCCACAAAACTGGCTTCATTTATACACCGACGGACCCTTGATCTCCAGAGAACAAGGTGCCGGTGCAGGTGTTACGTGCTGTCTCTTCTCACTTTATAGATCTCTTGGATATGGAACAACAAGTTTTGATGGAGAAATCATTGCAATAAGTGAAAGTCTCAGGAATCTTCTATGCCACACAAATAAATTTAAGAATGTAGTTATATTGTCAGACTCCAAAGCAGCTGTTCTATCAATAGTCTCTAAACACACACCTTCATCTCAAACAGCAGAAATAACTAAAATGCTCTCTCAATTAATATCACTCAATAAAAGAATTGTATTCCAATGGATACCATCCCATTGTGGAAACCTGGGAAACGAGAATGCGGATGCTTTAGCAAAGAAGGTCAGCACTGCTACTTACAGACCTGTTACTGAATCTATGTATTACTCTGTGAAAAGATTTATTAAATCTACATACTTAGACTTCAACAAACAAAATTTGATAACACAATCCCAAGGGAAAAAATGGAACTCTCTGCTTCAAAATCCACAGTTAATTCCCGATTTACCACGAAAATCGTCTGTAGCTGCATTTAGATTGGCAACAGGCCATGATTGTTTGGCCAAACACCTGCATAGAATTGGAATATATCAGTCCCCTAACTGCCCATTGTGCAACTCAAACCAAGAAATGGATTCGGAACACCTCAAAATCTGTGCTTCAGTGGCTGGCCATGATAATATCTTTGAAAAATATTGGAGTGCAAGAGGTCAAATGATTTTATTGTCAAACGCCTGGCATTAGAAAACAACAACAACAGAAAAATCGACTTTTTTTACTTATGTACCTTTTCCTGCCGACCAAAGAATTGTAATCTGAAGACTCATATTCACTGCATTATGATTGTTGCAGGTGCGCCAGATGTGCAGACATTTTCGAATAAGTTGTTTTCGCATCCGCCAGCACGGAGAATGACTACTAGCAGACAGCACGTGTTAAGCTTTGATAAAAGTAAAACCGAGAGATGTCCCTAGAGAAAAGAGAGAACGTTACATTGAGAAACTTCCAGGTTTTTTAGTAGGGAAATTTAGAAATTCATTAGAAAAATATTTGCAAGTCATTTTTGACTTGGAAATTCATTGGACACTGCATACGTGTAATCATGCAAACACATAATCACGTTTAATTATTAACAGCGGGGAGAGGGAAAGCTATACATGATTCATTAGATTCGTCATACCTCTGTAAATATCACATATTCGTTCACAATTAGATGCATAGGAGGGGAAAGTTTATTGTAGTTATTTATTAAATCTGAAACAGAAATTGCTCCCACTAGTAGAAAGTGATTTTAAGGAGAATACGCGTATAAGTAATGTAAGATACGTAACAGCATTTGTAGTCATGTGACCGTGAGCTCTGTTTAAGTGCCTAAGATTTGAAATTGGCTGTATGTGGGTCTTCAACGGTGGAGCAGACACTGCCATCACGATTTCACACTTGCTCAGAAACTTGTTCTTAAAAGTTTGAGAGACAGTGATGAAGATTGTCGCTTTTAGCACATCACCATCTCCTCCAGCGTGTTTTGCTTACAGGACATAGAGTTTGAATTGACGTAAAGTTCTATTTTTAAAATTAGATATAAATTGAATGGATGGATTGAAGTTACGAGACACATAGACGTGGTTTGTACTGTGACTATCTACATTGATAATTTTACGGAATTTGATAGGTTTATTTTGTAATTTATACGTAGAGTTGTTTCTGAGCTCTGGAAACGATTTTGAATGACGTCATGTGCATCAGGAGTCACACGACAGCTGAACTGTGGCCAAGAAAATCGAGCCTTTTTGAGAGGGGTACATTACCACTCTTTCTGTTGCCAAGTATATCAAATGATGATGAAATGAAATAGCCTATTAGTGTCCCTTAGAAGGGCTAAGGCCTCCTGCAAGAGGGAAAGCTCTGTCTCCGTTTTGCTCACGTGTCGAGCTAGTCCACGTGGGCGGAGTTGTGTACTACACATCGACAATTATGACTAAATATTAACACTTTGTCACTTAATTATAACTAAGATATTCAAAACTTTTGTCATTTAGGATTGTACTCATTGCTCTTAGTCTGTTCTGCACGTTAGTTATCACATTAGAATATTTAGTCTTTGTCATTCAGGTGATTTCAGTTCCTACTCTGTTTAATTCGCACTAAATTAACATATTAGGACATGTATCACTTTGTCCTTGGGATGCGTTGTCTCTACTCAACTAGCTGTCGTCCTAGCTCTCCTACATTGTGCTACTCTGCTCCAGTGTGTTCTGATCTGCTGCCTGAAGGAGTCAGCCCATCTGACTCTCGGCCTTCCCGGTCTTCTCTTTCCTTGGTAGGGGTCCCAAGTAGTTGTTATTTGCACCCATCTATTCCCCTGCAGCCTTACCACATGTCCTCCCCATCTCCATTTTATCCTTGCCGCTTCATGAACTAAGTTCTTGGAGGATGTGATTTCTTGCAGCCTCTTGTTGTTGATCCTGTCCTTCAAAGATATGTCGAGTATTTTCCTCTCCATTCCCCTTTGGCATACTGCTAGGGTGTTTTCTGTCTAGCTGTGAGGGTCCACGTTTGGCAGCCGTACAAATGGACTGGAAAGATACAGGTGGTGAGTGCTTAGAGTCTGAGGTTCCTATTTAGTGACTTGTTTTGTAGTATGAATTTTAATACCCAGAAGGCTTTCCATGCTTGCGTCACTCTTCTTTTGATTTCTTTTTCCATCCTGCTGGTGAGTGAAACTAATTGTCCTAGATATATATATTCATCCACATAGTTCAGTTCAGTTCCTTTGAGTTTGATTGGTATTGGTGCTTTGTTGGTCATAAGTTGTGTCTTACTGAAGATCATTTCCAGGCCTGTTGACTTGCTTATCTCGTTTAATTCCCGAAGCATTTGTTGAAGTGGCTTGTGTGAAGTTGCAAATAATACAACATCGTCGGCGAAGTATAGTTAAATGAAAATAATATACGCTTCCAAAAAACATGGTTTCGTTATTTCCAAGAAAGGCATCTTCGTGTACTTAATAAGACTGGTAAAGCTCAGATGAGATTAATTTGCATCACCTCGATGGGTGCAGCTTGTGTTGGGGGTGAATTTGCTTGCGTTTTCCCCTCTGGATTTAATTCCATCCGAGCTTTGCCAGTCTTATTAAGTACACACAGAAGATGCTTTTCTTGGAAATAACGAAACCAAGTTTATTGCAGGTTCCTATGATTTTCACGTAATTGTACTTGGTTTTGGAAAGGGTCATAATGTACCCCTCCCAAAAAGGCTCGATTTTCTTGGGCATTGCTACTGTAAGACACTGTGCACTCACTACTGGTCTGTCACCTCTTGCCACAGTTCAGCTGTCGTGTGACTTCTGACGCACATGACGTCATTCAAAGTTGTTTCCAGAGATCGAAAATAACCCTCTGTAATTACTTAATATATTTCCTATATGATATCACTGAAACTTACGTAATTCGAACACAAATTTAAGAAATTAAGATGATTTGAAAACTGTGGCCATTCTGTTGCTGATTAGGAAAAGAGCTTTCTGTTTCAATGACAGCCACATATAATATAGATTGTTAACAATTTCACCACGCACTTCTGATAATATAACCGTAAGATGAAACGTAATTTATAGTTATGAGTAAATAATTATTTTTTTCTTTAGTTTCATTGTGAATTACTGTTAATGTTATGTAAGAAGTTTTTTATATTTTTTATTTTTATTTTTTTTTAATTCACTCTTATTACAGTTAATGTCATGGATATCTCCATTTGTATTACTTTTCTTTTGTCTCTTGCGAAAAGCAATGAAAGTAGATATATTTACGTATAAATACGTTTTCGCCTTTTTTTAGCTCTCTTTAATCTATATTTTTCTTGCGCATGCTCAGTATGTTATAACTGGAACTTGAAAAATTCAGGTGACCCAAATTTTGTTCCTGGGTCTGTACACTATTATAACTTAAAAGATAACGGTTTTATCTTTGCAAAATTTTATGTACTTGGGTTGGATAAAAAGTAATGACAACAGTTCGATATTTCTGACATGGCTTTATTCACATGGGTACAACATTTACGTACTTCTATATAGTCGCCCCCCTTATTTATTACCTTTTGCCAAATGTTTGGAAGGCGTCGTACACCATCAGCGCGTCCATCTTTGTTGATGTTCTGTATTGACCGCCCTAAAGCACGGATAAGTTCATCTCTGGTATTGTACCGGGTCCCTCGCAGTGGCTCTTTCGCTTTGGTGAAAAGATCGTAATTGCATGGATCATATCGGGTGAGTACGGAGGATGTTCCAGAATCTCCCATTGCCAGCGACGCAAGAGGTCCTTGACAGCAGCAGCGGTATGACTCTTTGCATTATCATGAAGAATGATGGGGTTCTGTACCCCCAAGTGTCGTCGTTTTCTCCTGAGGGCTGGACGAAGGTGGTGCTGCAGGAACCTGCAGTAGTAGTCCGTGTTTACCGTCTGCCTTGGAGGTACAGCGTGGTGTAGTATTACCCCATCAATGTCATACGCCACAATGAACATCACCTTCACAGCACTTCCAACAAGGCCTTCCCGAAACGCTTTAACCCATCGTGCCATTGTGCGATATGGCAACGCTGCATCGCCACATGCTTCACGCAGTCCCTGAAAACATTCTTGTGCACTACGACCTCGTGCCACTTCAATTTTGATCCAGGAACGTTGCTCTAGTTTTGTAAACATGATCTTAGGGCGCTCACACTATCCCTATGAAAGTCATCTTTCTACATACTGCAGTAGATTGATGGAGTACTGTCGCCGCTGGCTACACTAACTCCTCTAACAGTCCTTGTTCATGTCCATACAGCTGGCAACTCTCGAACGCACCATCGTCACGTGACAGCAGTGTTGCCATTACTTTTTATCCAACCTATGTACATTTACTCATTATTGATTATTTGCAGAAAAGTAGTAGTAATGATGATGATGATGATGATGATGATGATGATGATATCGTCTTCGTGAAGATCAGCCACATATCTAGTAATTATTAGTGAGATTTATTAATTCGTTGCATACAGAGGCGAGAGGTGGGTGTGCCGTTACGTATTATTCGTTATTTCATCTTGTATAAGTATTTTGTATCGTGTACATATTGATTCATATCAGAGGTCTCTAATGATTAAGTGACCTACATATAGATATTGATTCATTTAGTATTTTGTAAGGATCTTTTACACATGTCTGTCACTCTTTTAAGAGCTCGTTCCATTAACATGATTGGGGAATAACTTCGCAGCTTAACATTTTCTCTCATGCTTTTCATACTTTTAGGGAACGTAATTTGTTGTCCATTTATTTTTCTCGGTTAATTTTTTTCATAACACGTGCTGTCCCTCGGAAGCATATGTGGTTCACCAGAACATTCAACAATGATTTTCATAAACATTACACTTCAGTGCATAATGAACACAACTTTAGTTCATTGACTATTTTATGGTGCCAATAGTAGAAATGTGTGTAACCAGCATGATTGATTTTAGGATGTTTTGTGTTGGATAGTATGTTCCTAAAGTGAGATATGTTACAAGGAAACGGAACACTTGGAAGTGTCCAACGTCTGTAGATAAAACTAGGTAAGTTTAGAGAGTGTAGTTAATCATAATAACCGTATTCTTGTTTGTATATTTAGCTTCCTCAATTATTTTTTTTTTATTGAGGGTATTTGAAGATGTCACTTTTGTGAAGCTGACCAAGAATTTATATTGTATTATATGTATTTCATTCACTAGTTTTGTGTTTAAATGTCAGTGTTCTTTTGGACTTGCATCATAATGGTTTTCAAGATATATATTTCATTTTGAATATTGCTATTTTTGACCAGCCTCATGGTCTAGTGGTCAGAGCTTCTGGCTATAGTTCATGAGGTCCCGGGTTCGATTCCCGGTTTTAGAGCACAGGAATTCTTCCTTAAAGGGGATTATTCCTGTGTTCGTCCATGGTCTGGAATTTAAGTTAAGTTTAGATTTAAGACCTCTCCTGGCACCACATTATCATAATCACCGTATCACATCATCGGGGTAATGTAACTCCGCCTTCCAGGTGCCCCAACCTCAGAAGTGTCGAAAGACAACCTGGTGGCATTAGATATTAAAAAAAAAATATTGCTATTTTTTGTGACAGTAACTTGCATTCATGTACTATGTTCAAGCCTGTGAACATATCATCTCCACTGAATTAAGGTTCAAACCCAACTGAAAGCAGTGGGGTGATTAAAATCCTTTGTAACATACAGGATCTATCACGTATGATGCAATAATTGCCTGCCCACATCTCCCATGGCACGTCTACTGCATATGCCTAGCACAGTTGCCTCATCACGGCCTGTCTTGTCTCTCCTGAGTAATGTGACTAGATTAAGTTTATTTTTATTTAGAGAAGGTGCTCAAAATGACGTACCTCTGCTGCTAGAGAAGTCTGGCTTCTTTTGAACATGTTATTAAACACTTGACGAATTTCGGCTGCCGAAATTGTTGAAATCACAATCACTGAAATGCTAAACGAGGCAACGGTTTTTTTGGACCTCTTTCTAAGGTCGCTTCTATCTCATCTAATTTTTCCTTGGTTAGAACGCTTGGTTTTCTTTATGTTTAACATGGATCCAGTCGCTTTAAATTTTTCTAGTAATCTGCATATCGTCAATTTATTGGGAACAAGTACGCCGGGAAATTTCTGTATAAAAGCAAGCTCACATTCCACATACGACTTTGTTCTTGCATAGTTTAATACATTAAACACTTGTTGCTCCCTAGTGTATAACATAATGAACGGAACTACACACAATAAGAATGAACAAACGTGTACTCAATCACACAGCAAACGAACTGAACAAGGCTGAGTAATACGCACTGTTTATGGCTAAGGTGCCTGCAAGACTAATCGTTATGAGAAATGGGTGAGGCCACCAGCTCTGCAATCGGTGAGGGCTGCCTTCCTGCCAAGCTAATGCTTTCTGAGCAATGCTGAAGACCTCGAGTTGTGATGCAGTAGAAGAGGGTAAAGTCGATCAAAATTTTGCAATTTTTTAATGATATTGAGGTTATGCAATGGAGCGAAGTTCCTCAGAAAATAGCATTTTGTCGTCATATCCTTCACTTATGAAGACACATTACAAGAATTGAATAACAATCTATAAAAAGCTGTTTTTTTTTATTCGACTTGTAATCAAAGTTACCTGCTTAAATAGGGTAAAGTCGATCACCATTGAATTTTTAGTTTAAGATCGATTTTAAAATATTGCGGAGTGAAGTCGATCACTGTTTATGCTTTTAAAAACAAATTTAGTGTATTACATATATTTTATTTGTTATAAGGGGTGTAAAAAACAACAATAATCTTCAGTATATGCCTATAGCATTATACAGTGTATCTTTTGTTACTGTGATCATACTATTCAATACAATTAGGCCTATAGGTCTCCACTGTACAATCGTGACTATGATTGCCAATTTATAAAACATAAAAACACATTTTAATATTTCACATACCGACAAACAAAGATTTAAGAATTCAAAATTTACATTGAAATACCACCCTTCAATTATAATCTAAAATGCAATTCAACATTGCTTAGGGTTATATCAGATGTTATTTGAAATCTTCCCCTCCTCATGTCACTTTAGAAACTATGTTGTTCCCATCGTCAGGTACAGAGGGGTGTACAAAATACATTCCTTTGGCAGTGCTTCTCCTACGCAAGAAATTCACCATAATTTCGTCTTCCTCTTTCCCCACTATCCCATCAATATAAGCTATACTATGACACTTTTCTGTTTATAAGTGTTAGTTGGAGGTATTTCGGTGAACATTTTATTCTTCCTGCTGGTCCTATCTGCTTCGAGTAGGTCGATGGCATGATCGACTTAACCCTAAAAGGTACAAGTTTTCTTAAAATAATAAGTTTCAATACTAACATTTACGAACTGCAAAACTATTATTTCAGGATACAATCTCAACGAAAAGTACTTACGTATATTTCCTGTCTCCTTTCACTGCTGGCTATAATTTAGTTTTTGTAACACTTTGTTTTCATTTAAGAGAAAAAGTTGAAAATAACAATTTTCACTTCAACGGTAATTACACAGTGTTCCCATTGTTGGCATTCGCAGGCTTTTTGTTGTCCCTCTCGCTTACATTTGCAATGTCAGGCAATGAAGTCAGCATAACAAAATTTTAACAAGTAACAGAGAAAATATATAACTTTTCAATAAAAATCGCAAATGATCGATTTTACACCCACTGATTGACTTTACCTACTTCTACGTTACGTGAGAAATCCGATATAGGGGAAGCATGTCTCATAATGAATGAGGTATGGGCCCATTTCTTGTCTATGTCGGAGTTTAACTCTGCTAATCATTATTCTTGCCTATTCTGACGTGAAAGTAAAATTCCCCCGCTTCAGAATTTATTTAAATTTCTTTTATTCATTATTTAACGATGCTATGTCACTACTAGGTTATTTGATGTCGATGGAGTTGGTGATAGCGAAATGGTATTTGGTTCGATACCCGTCCCTGGAACAATTTTTCCCTTGAAATTATTCGAGTCAGCTTCACAGGGAGCTATATCTGAAAGCCAGATTTGCACAACAAAGAACTTTTGTAAAATTAATTAAAAAATAAAGTTGGAAAGTACTCCTCTGATTCTAAAACATTTCCTGTACAATCAGCAGATAATTTTTTATATTAAATCACATAAAAATGAAGTTGTGAGATAATTTTATTTCCATTGCAATAAATGAGGAGTGGCATGTATTTTTCTCTCATTTAAACCATTTAAGTACTGAAAAGTGAGTCAATGGAAAGCAATGAATCGAACTTAATACAGTAAAACCCCGATTATCCGTCACCCTATTAACCGATTGGTGGATTATTCGTCTGTCTTTCTCGCTCGTAGAAAAAAATATGAGGTACTGTACATTATATTAATACGAATTTTTTCTATAGAATGTTTTTTATAAACCTTTACCCTTACGCATTATGGCCTACTCTTCGAGTGGCCGTACTGTTTATCTTCTAGGCAGAATGTCTTCTACAAGTGTCAAAAGAAAACATGTGCAAGTAATTGAGTGGTTTGGGAAAAGAGAAAATGTGGTTCGTCTCACATCACAATACGAGACATGATTTACAGCTGTAAGCGATTTAGGCTAATGAAAAACAAAATATAAACTGTATAAAATTTGTAAATCTACAACATGAGACCTCTACTATTCCTATCTTTCCACAGACAGTCGCCATAAGTTTTCTTGGCCATTAAAATCCCATTGTTGAAAACCAGACATAAGTATAATAAATAATGTTTTAATAAGAGACTTATTGGAAAATCAAACATGAACTGTAAAAAAAAAAAAAGACCAGACTTAAATTAGTGAACTTCTGATCCACTACCTAGCGTATTAGAAGAAAATACCATGGAGGAAATTACGAAAATATTATGTAATTAGTTTATGAAAACTTTTTATCGTACTGATTATCCGATTTTTCGATTAACCGTTCACTCCACCCCCTTCATTACCTCGGATAATAGAGGTTCTATTGTAGCAGGGAATTTCACTACTTGACCAACAAATTTCAAACTTTAAATTAACAGCCCAGGTGGAAATAAATTTATGACTCGGGTGCAAAACATTTCAAATTATAATATAAAAATCTTGCTAACAGCAAGTATCAGTAAATGTATTACGATACGGATTAATTCTAACTTATTATTCCATCGTTTTCAATTTTTCCACAAAACACAAGCCCAAAAGAACACTGTTGTTATTTATTCTTTATACTGATACTAGTATATCGATTGTTTATATGTATGTTTGTCTTGACACATTGCTGTAGATCAGCAATATTTGGAATTGTGACTGAAAAAAGAAACAGCATTTGAGTGTTAATTATAAAGTATGGACTCAGAATTTGAGACAAAAATGATCCATTGTCACGTAATTTTTTGACAACCATTGTTTGCGAATTTAATTTACAAATAGCCAGATGGTATGGAAGTTGAAAAATGTAATTCCTGACATACCTTGGAAATATTGGTGAAATGGGTAAATAATCGATAATGCTTCTTACAATGAGTAAGAGATTCAAGTACTTGTCCATTATATGTACAAAGTTTTCATTGAAATTATGAATTCTTATTGCCCACAATTTAAACAGCAATAATGTAATTTATAGGAAAATGAGCAGGAAGAAAATCATTCAATATTACTGATTTTTGTACTTCATCTTTATTGTTCAGTTTTGCAACGTCTTGCCAGACAGAAGTGTAGAGTTTATGAATTCTTAGAACTCTATATTGTCACGAATTACACACACTCTGACCAATGGCAATAAAATGAAAAATGAGGTTATGTCGCAATACTGGTACTTGGTTCTTTAGTGGGAGGTTTTCTTTTTACATGAAATTTATCTGCCAACTACACAGTAACCCTTTCCAGCCAGTTTCAGACATAAAAATCATACTCTACTCTACTTTCACATATAGTAAAATCTCGGAAGTGACGATACTTGCATCTTATGAAATTATTTCCAGCAACATAGCCAAGATATTGAAAATTTCAACATAAATATTGTCGCTAATATGTTTTCGCGGGATATCAGCCGAGTTAAGATTTTGGAATGCTCCAAGCTTTCGACTGCTATCTCTGCAGCCATCTTCAGGGAAGTGATGTCCGAACAGAAAGTCGAAAGGTTATATAGATGTGGCTGTCTCAGGTGAAACGGGATTGGTTGGCGGATCGGCCAATCCGGGGCCGGGAATTGTCATCGCTCGTAAGCTCCGCCCCTCCCGGGATTACTGCGTGAAGTTTGGCGGGCGGCGAGCCCTGTTCCGCCGGTTGGAATCGGTTGCCGTCCTCGGTCCGTGATCTTCATGACCTTGATTGTAAGAGGGCCTGAGTTGGTCTAAGGCCGGTGTCCATGCCTGACTGAGCTGGAGTCCACTGTCTCTGTTAAAGTTGTTTTTCTCCAGCTTGATCTCTATGGCCTCCTTGATTGTACGATCCCAGTAGTGGCTTGATTTGTTAATGACCTTGTTGATTGTACGATCCCAGTAGTGGCTTGATTTGTTAATGACCATAGGCCATAGAGATCAAGCTGGAGAAAAAAAACTTTAACAGAGACAGTGGACTCCAGCTCAGTCAGGCATGGACACCGGCCTTAGACCAACTCAGGCCCTCTTACAATCAAGGTCATGAAGATCACGGACCGAGGACGGCAACCGATTCCAACCGGCGGAACAGGGCTCGCCGCCCGCCAAACTTCACGCAGTAATCCCGGGAGGGGCGGAGCTTACGAGCGATGACAATTCCCGGCCCCGGATTGGCCGATCCGCCAACCAATCCCGTTTCACCTGAGACAGCCACATCTATATAACCTTTCGACTTTCTGTTCGGACATCACTTCCCTGAAGATGGCTGCAGAGATAGCAGTCGAAAGCTTGGAGCATTCCAAAATCTTAACTCGGCTGATATCCCGCGAAAACATATTAGCGAACCAACGCCGAGAAAGCCTCAAATCATACATAAATATTGTCTTTTAATTTTCCTATCGTGTGATGCTGTTCACATACACTTGGTCAATTTTTTGGTTTCCCATAAATTGAAATCGCAAGGATTTAAATCCAGTGAGAGATGGCCATATCCTCCTCTAGTCACGCAGTCATTAAATATGTTCTTATTCACAAAAGAATAGTCTCTCTGTTATTGACATATCTTTCAGAATTTACTGTCTCTTCGTGGAATAATAGCTAATTATTTTCCAGTAATTCGTTAGTAATAGGTTTACATGTTTTACTAGTGTATTATGTATAAAAACTTTTGGTTCCATAGTACACACACATTCACTTTGCTTCTCATTAATAAGAATTTGTCTGCTTAATAATGGCTGAGACTAAAAATGTGAAGAGACATATCTACTCCATGGTTTAGATTTAATGTCATTTCGATCTTTAAATAATAATAATTTGGTTAGAATATATTTTATGCTCGACCATGCCGAAATGTAGTAATTATACACCTGGTAGCAGCCCTTTAATGGACCTCATTAAAGTACACCTATTCATTAAAGTTCAGGTGTTCCACCAATCAGAAAATACCATTGTAGCAATATGAAAGCGCAAGTATCGATTATTCTCGGATATGCAATCGAAAGACAACTAGCGCGAGATTAGACAATATTAAACTCAGTCGAAAAAAACAACACACAAATTAACATCAATTCACCGTTATCTTCCACCTTTCACAAAGTATATTCCCGCAAATTCATTTCACCAATTGCCGGAAAAAATCAATATGATCGATCATAAAAAGTCGTATGAAACTTGACTATAATGGTAATTAAGACACTCATATGAAAATTATGAAACTCGCTTGCGCTTGTTTCATAAATATACTCGCGTCTTAATTACTACCATTATAGGCTCGTTGCATAATGTACTACAAAAAAAACCGTAACGAGTTAACAAATATTGGTAAAATATTACTGAAATATTTCTACAATGATTTAGGTTTCAAAAGTTCGAAATAATTTACATGTGACTTTTAGGTATTTCTTTAGATAAAGAAATTTATTGTCTTTCTATTCTTCTTCTTCTTCTTCGTCTTCACAAATATTGTACAATCCTATGTTCTTGGAAACAGTATAAATGGTGATTTATAATTAACAAAGTGGAATTTAAAATTTATATAGATAGGTCCTGGAGAATTGATGTGTTGGTATGAAATCTTTGAAAAAAATTTACACACAATTTTGTTTTCTTATTAGCTTATGTCATTCTTATCCTGCATTACTTTATTGCGTGGCGGTAGTTGTTTTGGTATTTTTACCAACTCTGTTCGCAATTATAAGTAGGCATTAGAAAGATAATATTGGCGATTCTTTTTGAATTTATATATTGCTTTATTAAAATATCTTAACAAAAGTTACTTATTCATGTTTAGCAGAGTACATTTTAATGTACATATTATAGCAGTTGGAACCAAATGATTTTTGCTGGAATGAGTGATGGGTAACATTTTATAGATCATTTATAAAATGGCTGATAACCTTTCAATAATAGTTTCTTTAATTTGAGACATTTTACATGCACGAACATATTGATTGGACACTTAAATCTGTCTCAGTACATTAAGCACTGATTTGATGAATTTCGTTGTTAAGTTGAAGGAAAATTTAAAGATTTTTCTTATATTTATGAGCATCACATTCCATACCCGTATTCACTTTGCCAGTCATTTGTTTTCTGTAGTATAAATGTAAATATTTGTTGCAGCAAGGATGATAATGGTGTTGGAGATGATTATCGAGATATTCCTTTTTTTTTTAACTTACTTTAGTATGAACATTCTGATGTTAATTCTTTCTCCCAAACATTGCGAAGAAAATGTGCATTGTATATTTATACCTATATCCATTTTATGCTTATTGGTCAGTCAGTGTAGTCTTAAAAGCTAATTCTATCTATCTTTGAACTTCTAGAGTATACTTACTTTGCAAGATCCTATGAAGTGACAATGTTCAGTTTGTCTCTAATTAATTTTTCCTGACAAATTTATTTAATTTCCAATTTAATTTCAGTGATTTAATTTGGACTGATATACTAAATGCATATAATTTATGAAATGCTGTAGCTGTTATGTTGTTAAGTAGCACATAGTGAAGAATGTTACATTCTATGCTACACCAATGCTCAGATAACCTTACTCATTGCGAAATGTTATGATGTCTGTAGACTGTTAGTTCATTCTACATATGCATTTGTTTTCTTTTAGTTGGAGACCTTTAATACTTTTTGAAGTAAGGCTATAAATATCAAATTCTGAAATATCTTTTGGCTGCTAGCTCATGTGTCAATAATTTTATTGAAATTGGCATATATATATATATATATATATATATATATATATATAATGTATACACTAATTCTATTATAATTTTGATATATCCATCTAGAAACTTGCAGGTATTTGTTTTATTTGTACTTTTATTATTATTATTATTATTATTATTATTATTATTATTATTATTATTATTATTATTATGAATCATATTATTTTGATATTCTATAATGCTTTTGAGAAACTACAATCATTTATTATGGCCATTCCATGAAATATATACCTATTATATTTCACTGTCATTGGATTGTTTGCCATTCTTGAGTAATATGAATAGTTACCTTTTTGTTGTGATACACTCTACAGACAAACTTATTCTAGTGTTATCTAGTAGTAACGTATATGATTATATTGGTGATTCCCAATCTCCTTGGTTAACAGTATTGTAAAGATACATGGTTAAAGACTTATTTTGAAGTAATATTGTCTCATTCATGTAACCAGTAATATATGTAGGACAGATATTAATATCAGTTAATCTTGAAGTTCATAAGTTGTATATTTTTTTAGGAGTTCTTGTTTAAAATATTTCATAATAAATTGTTGAGTGGTGTGTTTATTTTATTTTATCACCATTTCAACTTCAGTAAGTTGCTCATTTCAACCAAACAGGTTTGATACATACTGTAGAAAGGGGATACTTGCAACAGGTGTATGATTCAACAGCATGTTACACAAAACTGGAAATAGTTTTGAAAAAAGTCTACATGCCCAAAGTAAGCCCATATCAGTAGAATAATATGATATATACAAATTTTGTTTGTTCATTTTGGTTTTTTAGAAATAAGGGGAAAACATGAATATTGCAAGTTGCCCTGCTGGTGGGGTAATTAAATAATACTGTAATGTCAAATTAGCAGCTAAATAACGTCACTTGCAACACTTAATACCTTTTTTTATATTTATACAACATTGGATAATGAAAAAACATAAAATTCCACATTATTAAGTATGTAAATTCATAGAATTTGCATAGTGAAACAAACTTTTTTGTTTCCTTGGCATCCTAATGTGAAACAAGAAATTATTTTGCAAATTAATTAATAACACTTCCATATTACAACATGCATTATTATGGTAAAACTCTGAATGAAAGCTGTTTTTGTTACTTTTTAAATGCAAAGAAAGTAGGTGTGGCAGTGTTGCAAGTTACCCCATCAGGAACAATAATCCATAAAACTGTAAATTTACAGAAAATGGTACCACTTTATTCAACACAAAGGAGAAATTTCTTTACATTATATTTAAGCCATAATTATCTGATAAATCTTCTCCAGATGCACTCTTAATTATACACAGAAGTTTATCGTATTTTCGTTTTCGTCACTTCATAACAATAACTTTTAAGTTTACAAATAATATCATAAAAATCAGAATTGCCGCCTAATGTTTGAGATAGAACACACTCTGCTAAACAAATGACAAATGAGAAAGTTAAGTTTGAAAGTAATAAATGTTGACAAACATAAGAAATTAAATATACCTTCACATTGTTGCAAGTATCCCCATTCTACGGAATGTAATAATATAAAAGTTTGTCCAGTTTCATTCATTGGCAGCTATGTTAATGATAAGTAATTTTCATATACAGTGTAACTTCAGTTATCATTGTCTACCGCTATCATTGTTTCTACTAGGTCATATACCAGTACATTTCTCCTGGATGACTAACATTCGCACAATTTCGAGCATCCATTTACACACCCGAATGTTCCATAATGTTAGTAAGTCACTTGTGGAGATGTAGACTTCGGAAGTTTAGTCTTTATTTATTGATTCTTGAAGAGTTAAATCAGAGCTACCAATGCAGTTCTACGGTATTGCACAAAATGGCTCCAAAAATACTATTACCATGGAAACAATTGTGTTAATTTCTTATTAGTTAAATTAAATATTATTATCTTGTGGTATATAATTCGATTCAAAGTTATAACCTAAAAGAAAGATGTTTATGTGTATCTAGGTTTTTAAAATAAACTGTCTCCTGCAACATGAATTTAAATAATATGATTATTGTTTCGTTAACTTTTGAAGGTTTATGAAACAAATGAATGACGATAATTAAATAAGTTCCACTGTCCTATATCCACGTAATATATTCAAATCACTTTTCAAATTATTTTTACTTTGAAATAGATGTGAAATTATTGATAAATGACACATCAGTAGTTACATGGATTATAATTTTCAGTTGTCTGTATATACTGTATACGTATTTTACGAATGTAACCAATATATATTTATTTAAATTTGATTGGGAATTGCCTTTATTATGAGCAAGGGAGGAAGGAAGGAATTATTTAATGAAAGAATAGTTTTTGTTCACCTCATTTGCTACATACATAAAAAATACTGTCATTGCCACCTCTCTAGAGTATGAAAGAAAAGATTTTGAATTAATTCATGCATAATTTTCTGACTAAGGACGAGTCTTTCACTGCAAAGTTGCAAACCCAGCATTCTCCAATCTTTCCTATTTTCTGCCTTCCTCTTAGTCTCCTCATATGACCTATATATCTTAATGTTGTCTATCGTCTGATTTCTTCTTCCTCGAACTTTTCTCCTGTTCACCATTCCTTCCAGTGTCTCCTTCAGTAAACAGTTGCGTCTTTCTAGTACAGTTTCATTTATTATTCTGTCTGTCCATTTCACATGCTCCATTCTTCTCCATGTCCACATTTTAAATGTTTTTAGTTGTTTCTCTTCATTTCTGAGGTCCGCAGAAGATACTCCTTTTTTATTTTTATTTATTTTTTTTTTGTATATCTTTTTTATTTGATGAATGTCATTCCTAATTTGAAAATAATTTGTTTAATACACATAACATACATACCAGTAATCTTTTTGGCTGTGATGAGGAGTTAACTACAGGAAGAGAAAAGACCTGTCATGTGCCCTTATTGAGCGCTGTGGCTATATCACCAGTAGATGTGGAGGGGGAAGATAAGGTTTTAGTTTAAGCTGAACTTCCGTGTCAGTAGATTCATGTAATACAAAGTGCAGCAGAATTCATTAGGCAGTTTGAAATTGCAAAATATTTATTGTAATAAAAATTGATTACAAAACACTTATATGGTTGCAAGGTACATACAAAAGCATTTCATTTGGTGATTAAGATTTGGAAATGATGTCACTAAGATCAATTCCATTATGCCGTAACCATATTTATGCATGTTGCATAATTGAGATCGTCTTGCATAGCATCTAGTGAATTTCAACTCTTATGGATTCCTTCATCTCTTACACTTGCTGTTTTTAAGTATGTCACCATTACGAAACATGACCCTCTGAAATCTTTCCATAACAAGTTTTCAGTGCTGTGGTACCATCTTATTGGAACCATCATATCCCACCGCCCTCAAATCCATTTTAATATTATCCTCCCATTTGGCCTCCCCAAAGTCTTTTCCCCTCAGGTCTTCTAACTAACACTCTATATGGATTTCTAGCTTCACCCATATGTGCTACATGCCCTGCCCTGCTCAAACGTCTGGATTTAATGTTCCTAATTACGTTAGGTGAAGAATACAATGCATGTAGTTCTGCATTGTGTAACTTTCTCCATTCTTCTGTAACTTTATCCCTCTTAGCCCCAAATATTTTCCTAAGCACCTTATTCTCGAACACCCTTAACCTCTGTTTCTCTCTCAAAGTGAGGGTCAAAGTTTCACAACTATACAGAACTGTTTTATAAATTCTAACTTTCAGGTTTATTGAGAGCAGACTGGATGACGAAAGCTTCTTAACTGAATAATAACAGGCATTTCCCATATTTATTCTGCATTTAATTTCCTCTCGAGTGTCGTTTATATTTGTTACTGTTGCTCCAAGGTACTTGAATTTTTCCACCTTTTCAGAGGATAAATTTTCAATTTTTATATTTCCATTTTGCTCTGTATTCTGGTCACTGGACATAATCATATACTTTCTTTTTTCGGGATTCACTTCCAAATCTATCTCACTACTTGCTTCGAGTAAAATTTCCGTGTTTTCCCTAATAGTTTGTGGATATTTCCTAAAATATTCATGTCATCCGTATAAACAAGCAGCTGATGTAACCCGTTCAATTCCAAACTCTCGTCGTTTTCCTGGACTTTCCTAATGGTATATTCCAGAGCAGAGTTAAAAAGTAAAGGTGATAGTGCATCTCCTTGCTTTAGTCCGCAGTGGATTGGAAAAGCATCAGAAACTGGCCTATACAGACTCTGTTATACATTTCATACTCCAGTATAAAAGGGTAAAATTAAAATGTTCTCAAATTTACATATGATTACATTTCATGTTATTTTATTTTCCTAATCATGTTTCAAATATGTTTAGACTTGAAGGATATGCACTTCTTGCTGCCTAATTTATTGAATACTGAAACAAGCATGCTGTCTGATTATAAATTTACCAAAAGAGAAGTGGCAAAGATTAAAGTCATACATGTTATGTTTGATACCCTATGTTCTCTTAACAGTGTTTATAATAATTTTTTTATATATATATGTTCGACTTGCATTTTGATATTACATACGTGGACAAATAATTAGACTAAATTAATTTTATGTGCAACGAAGCTGTATTTATCGGCAGAAATAATTAACAAAAATGTATTTTGCACAGATATAATGAACAGAAAATTGAGTCTGGAGGTTACTAATATTTTGTGAACATTCCCTTATTCTTTATTAACACGTTGATTTTGTCAGAGATGCTGGAAACCAAAGTTTGACACTTTCTTTGAATATCAGCATCATTTAGCCAGATATCAGTCAGTGCTTAAATGAGTCCATGTTTTGTTGTGAGCTTCTTTTTGTTCACTTTCTTCTTCAGTATAGATCACAGATTTTCAATTTCGTTCATGTCCGGTCTTCTTGCAGGCCATGGGAGAGCATCTTCTGCAGTATATAATTAAAACACTAGTAGTACCAACATAGCCAGAAAAAATATACTTAACCATTGGAAAAATATACCAGAAGATGTAAACAATCATATTTACAACAGTAGAAACTCTGTGAATTATACTGGTAGTTGATATGACGAATTATATTATGTTTACAAGAAAACGTTTTAATCTAATAATTTGTCCACGTCTGTAGTAGGTGAAGGTGAATAATTTTTGATCCATCCTCCTCCTAGTTATGCTATAACATAACCTCAACTTTAGGATATATTAAACAGCGCATGTGAGTGTGTATTTTATTCCCCATAACTAATTTTGCTTTATTCATTTTTAAACTGTATAGAAGTATCAGTGCTGTAATGGAACTACCTTTCTATTGTGACATTTAAGCTTATGTGTAACAATGTACGTATCAGTAATTTGTGTGCATAATTGTGTAAATCACTATGAGGTGAAATGTGTGAAAGGAATGGTGTTAAAATTGTAAGGGATGTTCAAGCCTGAAGATTTTATTTTATATGGTGAAAATAATTTGTTTAATAATACTTTTAGTGTCCCACCGAATATATTGATTACTTGTCCCACTGATAGCGTAAGATGTATTTTGAGTTCCTGTGATGCAGTTTCTGACACTCGTTATTTTGTAAAGTGCAACATTGATAAAATAAGTAATATAGAATGGTTCTAAGTAGTGGCGGCTGGTGGTTTGAAAATATGGTGATGCACAATGGATATCGAAGAGGAGTTAAACATACTTTAAAGTTTAAAACTGTGTATACCTGAGGGTGTATACATATAAAGCTAATTTATATGCATTTAATAAGTAAAATGACTAAATACAAGCATACCTATTTATATAGAAAGTCTAAAAGTGGAAGGGATAGTGGGCGGAGCTCTCTATATTGCGATTTACCCTCATGAAAAACATTTGAGCACAGAATCGTCATCAGAATGCTACCAATTATAAAGTGCAACTTTTCGTTCATAAAATTCAAATGCAGCTTTCGTAGGCCATCGGGAGATAGCAGCACTTATTGTCAGAACGACAACTCTGAGAACTTTAAAGCAAAATACAAGCTCCTTTATGTATTGTGACGTTTGTGTGCATGCAGATTGAGAAAGTAATGTGCGAAATATGCGACTGTTTGTTGCACAAGCTGAATGAATACATGCTCATTACTTCGGACAAATGTCTAGTTGAAACAGATACTTCCCCAGTGAATTTAATTTCTTCTGCACTGACGTTGGTGTCCATGCCAGGGAGTGCGACGAACCATTCTCAATGAGGAAAGCAGTAGACCATGCCACTAACCCCCCTGTCCCCACATTAGCCGAACATCTCTATAAACTACCTTCCATAGGTTTTCAACATCTCTGCAAACCAAGAGGCTTGGAGGCTCCTGCAGATGTACAAAACAAGAACCAGCTGCAGATAGTCATGAATGAAAATTATAAAATAAAATAATATTTTTAATAGTAACAAAGCCGGGAAATTAGGAACATTAATGGGGGGTGTACAAACCTGCAACCCCCTTGAGAAGCCGTCACTGGTCCTAAGATACATGATTTTCAGAACTAAGTGTCTCGAAGTGCAGCTTGTATTGTGAATATGTATTTTTTTCTGAGTACTATAAGTTGTGATACATTTGCGTGAAGTTAATGAAGGAAGATGCAGAGAAAAGTTAATGCATACTATAGAATTCACTGCCTTTTGAAATTTTAATTTGCAATTCTTCATGTTGAAACTGAAATGTTTCTGATTTAAATGTACCGGTAGTCTATAATTTAGAAGTGACTAGTTAGTTAAATCAATTTGATGAGTCATTCAGTTAAATGGTAGTTTCAAGTGACCAGTAACCAAATTTTTTATACAGAAAAACTTTTACATACTCATTAACACTTTTTTTTCCTTCATTTCATAATATTTAATTGCTTTTATTTTCAGTTGTACACGTGTTTGATACAGAAAACCATTGTTATTGCATTATATAAAGGCCTAAATATACATATATCTTATATCGATGTATTTTTTTAAATATTAGCTATAGTTTTTAAATAATAAACATAGTGCACAGTATCATGTTCTTATTTTTGTTACTTTTTGCCATTCAGATAATTCTACACGACTTTTTAAGTAAATTATAGAATACTTCAAAGTTCATAGCAAATAGCAACTACTAAAACTATAATGCACTGCTTTAGTCCGGTTTAAATAACATCAATTTCAACTTGTACAGACGTGGACAAATTATTAGCAAAACTGAAGATTTTTATTATATATTTTTACAAAATATGATTCTTCAATTCTGACTATAGTTGACATTTTTGGGTATTTCCAAATTATTAGCAAAATTGAAGATTTGTATTGTATATTTTTAGAAAATTTGACTCTTCAATTTGGACTACATTTGATATTTTTGCATATTTACAAATTATTAGCAAAACTGAAGATTTTTATTATATATTTTTACCAAATTCAACTCTTCAATTTGGACTACTGTACAGTTCACATTTTGGATATTTACAAATTATTAGCAAAACTGAAGATTTTTATTTTATATTTTGACAAAATTTGACTCTTCAATTTTGACTGCAGTTGACATTTTTGCATATTTATAAATTTTTAGCAAAATTAAAGATTTTTATTATGTATTTTTACAAAATGTGGCTCTTCAATTTAAACTACAGTTACATTTTTGCATATTTCTGTCTACTATAATGATGGAAATATGAAAATTGTCAACTGTAGTCTAAATTGAAAAGTCAAATTTTGTAAACAGAATTATCATAAAAATCGTCAATTTTGATAATAATTTGTCCACGTCTGTATTTGTTTTATTTTTTTCAATTTCATAAAGTATGCAGTGATATTGTGGCAATCAGTGACATATATATGCATAAAATATAATGTAAAAAGATAATAGTGTTTGTATTCTTTAATTTATTTCCTTTGAGGTTATGAAAGGACGAATTGTACATTCTATCTCTAATGTGAATAGAATAGTTTAAATAGCAAGTCACTCTGGCAAGATCAGTATAATATATTTTAGTAATTTTCAAGGATAACTTGACTTAATTTAAAAGAATTTCTGTTTCAGTAATGAAGCAAGCCTGATACATTTTTTGGTAGTAACATATCTTGTTCTTGATTGAGTATTGAAGTCAATTTTTAAACATTGTTTTATAATTTAATATTAATTATGGCGTGCTACATCACTTACCCCAAATATATATTAAAGGACTGTGTTGGACGTGTGGTAGGGCAGTAATTTCTTTAATATCTATAACTGTTATTCCAAAATAAGATATTGCTAAAGAACATTATGCAGACAAACTAACAAAGTTGAAAATGTAATTTTTTATTGCCAGCTTGTCTCAGGTAATCTGAAAAAATATCATTAATCATTATATTAAACATACCATAAAGTATAGTATATGGATTCTATCTTACAGATATTTTATCTAGATTTAGTTCAAAGCAACATGAGTTTGTCATTGCATTGACTCCATCTCTTTTAAGTCCTTTGTAGCATAAATAACTGCTATGCAGATGTTTACATTTCGGTTTTAAAATTCTGTTGGTTATGATTTATTTGTATGGCAATTTTAATATTCTCTTCAGGACTTGAACAACTCTGTTATTTGTGTATTACTTTCAAACGAATTGACTCGAAGGATTGTAACATAAAGATCATGTCATTCTGAAGTTACATCTTGTTTAAGTCAGGGTAGTCTTAAATGTGCTTACTTAACTTAAATTACAATGAACATTGTGTGTTTGTGCACATCTATACCAGGACAAAATTAAAGTGAGGATTCTTCCTCATTAAAACTCTCGTGTCTATATTTCTGTAAGATTTAGAGGATGCTAATCGAATTACATTTATGTACTTTTGAGAGTGGGCGAAATCTTGTTTGATATTTTTCAGCGAATTTTGTGTAAGTACTTTGTAATTTTGTCACTGTACATTAAGTATATGAGCCATCATGTAGAATTACAAGTACTGCGACGTTCACAGTTTTTCTGTCGGCTGACCAGCAGCAGATTCCCCCCAACTACTGCCATTGCTTGCATTTGCGAATTCACAGTGCTTCGCTGGATATCCTTATTTTATGACTAACCAACTGAAGATGCCAATTCGATTATTCCTTACTAGTTTGTCTCCCTTTACCTGCAGTGGTGTATTTCTAAAAAAAAAAAAAAAAAAAAAAAAAAGTGCCCTGGCTCTGGGATTTTGGTTGTACCAGCAGTAGTTGTCTTCAATGTTACCATCATGTTCATCAGCACAGTTTCTGGAAGAATTACTTACGGAATGTCAGGCAAAAAAAAAAACATGCGTTCGAATCTAAATAAAGAAGTTGTTAGATCTACGAAGTAGTCCTCATTATCAAATTGTTTAGAAATATAAATAAAATTTGTAAATGCAGAATTTTACAATAATCACATCCTTAAAATAATACTGTCCTAACTACCAAACATTAGTTTTGAGTAAATGCAAGATAAACATTTCAAAGTCATATGAAAACTCGGGATTACCAAGTATCAGTAGGAGCCCTGCAGACTTTGCCCGTGAACTAACAGGTATGACAGTTCTACTGTTTGATAGAGGATTAAATAAAGATTACAAAACTGCCTGTAACTCAAAATGCAATTTTTGGCAGTTACGACAGTATTATTCTAGGGATGCGATATGAAAACCATAAAAGTACCCTGGTGCTGCCCGGCCTAAAAAATAGTACCTTGCCACCACCAGGTCTGAAATACACCCTTGCTTATCTGCATATCTTCACTCCTCACGTGTTTGTGTTATCTTTAACAAATAAGTTATTGAGTACGCCAAGAAGGGGAATGAGGGAAAGAAAGATAGAGACCACCACATGAAAGTTGCATGGTTGAGGAATCCCTGTTTCCAAAAATTATCTGTGTCAGTCTGTCTACGGTAAAGACATGCAGTGAATCAGCTAAAAACAAGTGCAGTTTATTACGTTGTGTTGTTCTTTTACAGTGTGTACGTGTACATATTTTGAAAACGTACATACAGAAAAAAAAATCGTGTGGCAGAACAAGGAAAACTTTAGATGTAAATTTTCTGGTTGCCCAGTTCCGTAGAAAAACAATATCTTGATTATACAACTTTTCCGAAGAAAAACAATATTGAATTTAGTGAATAGGTTTAATGAAACAGTCCACACCTGTGGAGTAACGGTCAGCGCGTCTGGCCACGAAATCAAGTGGCCCGGGTTCGATTCCCGGTCAGGGCAAGTTACCTGGTTGAGGTTTTTTCCAGGGTTTTCCCTCAACCCAATATGAGCAAATGCTGGGTAACTTTCGGTGCTGGACCCCGGACTCATTTCACCGGCATTATCACCTTCATCTCATTCAGATGCTACATAACCTAAGATTTGATAAAGCGTCGTAAAATAACCTACTAAAAAAAAATTTAATGAAACAGATTCTGTGAATGATATTATGTAAATTAAGTATCATATAAGATGGGCACCACTTCCAACAGCTACTGTATAGAGGGTGAGTACCATACGTTATTTATATAACATAGCACATAAATTTTAATTTGGTGAAGAGCGAGAGTTTGTGGGTGCAAGCAGTGGCTGTAGCGGGGAAAAAGGAAACTTGCTGCTGGTTGACCCCAACAGAAACACCGGGAACGCTCACTGGGATGCACTGTGTACAATATTTACATTTTCTCTTTTTATTTAATTGTACTGAACTGAGTTGTTTTTACATATTGTTTAAGCAATTTTACATATGAAAACGTAATCATCATAAGGAAAAGCTGAAAGACAATTATTGGTTTTCCAAGGTTCTCTAAACATATGTACATAACATTAAATAAAATACAATAAAATGTTAGTAACGGAATTACGTTGACAATTAAATTGTTTTATAGCTAATATAACAAATAAGGAAACACTTTATTTTACAGTATTATCAGTGACTGTGACTGACTGGATTAAAACAAACTATACATCTGGTAATTAAGAAAAAGTTACTTCTTTCTGCTGGTAATCAAATATGCATAAATCTAGTCTCTAATTAGTTGCTATATCAGAAAAGTGCACGTTCTGTTTGTAGACATGATATCCAATGGTGTATAATAAGTATTGTATATCGTATATTTATTGGAAATGATTTTCATTTATGTTCTTAATGTTACGTACACATTCGTATTATGATACAATGAAAGTGATTGAATTAGGTAAATAATATTTTTTTTCGGAGATTGTAGTTAGGTCGTCATTGCTTCCAACTAAATTAGGGATTTTTTAATCTTTAAAACTATTATGAATATTAATTTTGACCAAATTTTTATTAGTATAGTCAACTCCTGGACATTTTGAGCAACTTATGATAGGTAAATAATTCTGAAATTCTGAAAACGTAGCTACCTTTCACAAAAGTTTTAAATTTGTAGTTGTGTTCAACCAGGACAGTGCGAAGGCAGCATAAACAGTGAATGCCTTGCTGACTGATGGCACTTTGGCTTCACTGTAACAGTGGTTACCATTTTTCATAGCAACATTTTTTTTTTTAAGGAAGAAAGAAATGATTGTAAACACAGCGGACATTTTGGAATCGATATTTTAGTCCCTCACAGCTGCTGCCACTCATAAAAAATTAATAGCTGAGTTAGCGCTTTCATGGCTGAATGCGACCATTGTTTTCAAGCTGATTCTGGAGGTGAAAAATAATTCAAAACTGAATACGTTTTCTCTAAATTTGTGATCACATTTAACGAACATATAAATGTAATATAGGTCTTGATAATTGAATGTGTAAAATATATGATCTGGTTATATCACATACATAGTACAGTGAAACCTCTCCTTACGGACACCCCCAAGATACGGACACTCCTCATATACGGACAGATTTTTATATCCCAACTGAAATAATATAGAAATAATGATAAATTTAACTCTCGTTTACAGACACTCTCAGACCCGGACACGGACAGCTGTTTCACAGTCCTAAAGCTTGCTTTACCTCCTGACTGCAGACAGAATTTGGTTTTCAAGACCTAATGTGTTACAAAAATGGAAAATTTAGTTTTGAGAACTGTACAGAAATTCCCTAACATGAAAAGAGACAATAAGGATCTCGTAGGTTACCACTAGCCCAGCCGGCTACCCCTTGTTAGCTGGAAGCGGGTGGATAAAGAGAGTCATAAAATTTGGCCTGTCTGATAGGTCCAAGGTTTCCGCGATCGTGAAATTGTATTCGACATATGATAGGGTTGGTAGGATTATTCTCTTCACTTCAATCAATTGCTCTGTTTCGAGAGATATGGAACCTGAACTTAAAGGTTAAAGGTAAATTACAGTCCTGTATAACTGTAGACCTAGAATAAAATTGCATGGCACAGTAACTTACTGTATTTTCCTTTTTCGGTCTTATCGACTGTAATCCAAAGTTGCAAAGAATTTACTGTAGTATGCTGTATTTAGAATTAAACTACAGTAATACATTTCATTTAAAGCACGAAGGGATACATAATGCATATTATAAAATATTTACTGTTAGATTGGGAAGCCTCCCTCCCAATAAAGGACACCTCCCAGATGCGGACAGATTGTTACGTCCCTTTGATGTCCGTAAATGAGAGGTTTCACTGTACATACAAAACAATTTTAACTTGTTTTAATTATTAATTTGTTCCAATTTAGGTTATCTAAGAATGAAATATTTGACTACCCTGACCTACGATGCTCTCTAGTTCCATTCTTGGAAATAAATAATGTAATCCTTCTCCCCTAATACACATATACACCTGTTCAGGGATGGACAAACTTTTATATTGGCTCTAAATGGAACGCGGACTAATATAATAAAGTTATCACTGTATGTTCTACAAATAAATAAGACAAAAAAATACTTTACTGCGTCTGAGAACTTCTTAAACTGTTACCCCACCTTTGAAAATGCTCTTACACAACCTGCAGTTACAGTTCGTCCATCTCTGCAGAGCAAAACTTTTCTCAAAAATCAAACTCTATGTATATCATTCTTTCAACTTGAAGCACCAAAGGTATGATTATAGATTTCTTGACACTAGCTGCATAGTCTTTAGCTTTAAACTCTGTTTTGTTTTTTTATATCTGTCTCATTCCATTCACCTCAATAAGGAATAAGTGCAAAATTTGTTCTAATCATGACAAAGCTGGTATTGTGTCGTATGTAATCAGAAAGGTGTAGTTTGTATATCTTGTAGGATTATGAATGTAAATTTTTAATGCATTTTGTTGTGCTTTAAGAAATGAAGTTTCTGTTTTGTTATTGTTTAAATATACAGACAAAAGAGAGAAAAGTTATGTATTATTACACACCAAGTGCTATGCTGTTATAAGATACATTTCCGTAAGTTATTCTTTCCACATAAAAATATTCAGGCTTCGTCTCATTATTCTGAAAATTAATTACATCAGCTAATGAGACTTGTTTGTACCTTTTATGATTATGCAGCAGGCAGTAATGAGTCCACGTATAAAATGCATAATTTAAGTTCGGAATTCAGTCAAAGCAAAGATAATATATTCAATCAATAATCCACAAAATATCGAACATGAACTTCTTATATAAACCTCAGCAAATTTTCTTTTGATGTCACAATAATAATGGTGTTATAATAATAATCATTTTACCATCAACTTGGAAACTTTAATAAATCGTATTTTGGAACTGAAACGAATGCCATGTTTTATGAAAATATGTTGACACTTTGACAATAGCTTTTAACATGTATTTTCTATCCAAGAATATCGATTATCTTCTATAATTACAGTGCATTCGGAATAATTTGATGCTTCGAAGTTTGCAGTGTAGTAAAAATTTGATGACAGTAAAATTTTGTCTGCCTTTCATCAGTTCGTATTTCCACAGCTCTCAAACTCAACCCTGGTGCAAAGAACATTTGGAGTGAGTCATCTTACAGTGCTTGATCTTGTTGGAAAATTGAGGCTGAACATGGACGAAACAAAAGACGTAGGAGGAAGCTTCATGTTTTCACCCAGGAAATCATAAACAATGTGTAGCACTTTTG